>NC_064619.1:222189805-222494269 GCF_023898315.1 Schistocerca nitens | reverse complement strand
GGTAATTAACATATCGCACTTTATCACACGCCCCAGAACGCTGGAATATACTGGCAACACCAGCCACTTCCATTCCTCCACTACTGCCACTATAGTTAGCTTTGCAATTATTTTCATGTGTACCTTTATATTTTTGTGGACATCTACAATACTTTGATATTACTGCTACATCTAAAACTTTCCCTGTATACATACTGGTGGCAGATACTACACCATGAAGAGATGTGTGTCCCCGTTTATGCCAGGTACCATCGAACGCTGCAGTCAAATCTCTGTTACCATTATTTTCCATTACTGCCTCTTCCACAGCGTTCTTCATAGATTCTATACAGACATCTTCTACTTTAGACCCTATTAATTTATTATAGGTCGTAAACTTGGTTGGGGGATTTGGAAGATTCATGATGCCACAGAAAATTGCACCTGCAGTAGCACCCTTACCAACTGAACGCAAGGAATAAACAAATCTAATGTTGTGTTCGTAGATTTTGCTACCATTTTCTTCAGTTGCAGTTACTGCAACACTGTTCCAAAAGGTGGTCATGTATGAACACTTATCACATTTCAGTTGTATTTCACTAGCAAGTCCTACGTGCTTTATTATGGAGAGTTCCAGACCAACTTCACTACAATGAATACATCTTACACAGTTTGAAAAAATTCCTTTGAGAACCGACATATCAAATATTTCATTCACATCCGATTCGCCCATAAAACATTCATAGTTTTCACTCATTTAACCAAGCTTCTTCTGTGAAGTATTTTCTTTCCCACTTTGACTGCTATGGGCAGGTGTACTTGAGAGGTTAGGTTCACTCACTTGGTTATCGTCTTTATTGTTTACAGTAATAACACATACCTTTGGCTTTCGAACATTTCTCCTTTTCTTAAAAGCCTTCAGAGGATTTCTAATAACTTTACTTTTACTCATTATTATACTTCAACAAAACAGAGATTCAAGAAACAGAATTAATTACGAATATTTTCGAGATAACGACAGAGTAAATAAACATGAAACAATCGACAATCACACCAGCGATATACAGGGTGATTCAAAAAGAATACCACAACTTTAAAAATGTGTATTTAATGAAAGAAACATAATATAACCTTCTGTTATACATCATTACAAAGAGTATTTAAAAAGGTTTTTTTTCACTCAAAAACAAGTTCAGAGATGTTCAATATGGCCCCCTCCAGACACTCGAGCAATATCAACCCGATACTCCAACTCGTTCCACACTCTCTGTAGCATATCAGGCGTAACAGTTTGGATAGCTGCTGTTATTTCTCGTTTCAAATCATCAATGGTGGCTGGGAGAGGTGGCCGAAACACCATATCCTTAACATACCCCCATAAGAAAAAATCGCAGGGGGTAAGATAAGGGCTTCTTGGAGGCCAGTGATGAAGTGCTCTGTCACGGGCTGCCTGGCGGCCGATCCATCGCCTCGGGTAGTTGACTTTCAGGTAGTTACGGACAGATAAGTGCCAATGTGGTGGCGCTCCATCCTGCTGAAATATGAATTGTTGTGCTTCTTGTTCGAGCTGAGGGAACAGCCAATTCTCTAACATCTCCAGATACTGTAGTCCAGTTACAGTAGCACCTTCGAAGAAAAAGGGACCAAAAACTTTATTGGCTGAAATGGCACAGAAAACGTTCACCTTAGGCGTGTCACGTTCATACTGAGTTGTTTCCCGCGGATTCGAAATGCACGCTGAACAACTGTCGTCGATTCACTTCTGCCGTACTCAATAACACAAAAAGCTTTCTGTTGAGCGGTCGCCATCTTAGCATCAACTGACGCTGACGCCTAGTCAACAGCGCCTCAAGCGAACAAATGTACAACTAAATGAAACTTTATAGCTCCCTTAATTCGCCGACAGATAGTGCTTAGCTCTGCCTTTTGTCGTTGCAGAGTTTTAAATTCCTAAAGATGTGGTATTCTTTTTGAATCACCCTGTATATTGAACCATCACAGGTTAGCCACAACACATACTTTATCTCACATCACTAAAATGTACCTGATGAACACGGACGTTAATAATAACACCATTTGACAGCAGTTTAACAGCGCCACAGTGGGTCACGCCCATGTAGAACACATTTAAAAAAAAATTTAAAAGTAGTTGTTGTCTTCGGAATTGAATAAATTATATATCTATTAAAAGGTAATAGTCTGCAGATTCAGAAAACGCAAAAAAGTAAAAATTGAACTTTTCATGATTTTGAGCCTTTCCGGAGCCCCCTTAAAAAACCTACCTGTTACCAAGTGTTCGCCTAAAATTGTGAGCCATATGTTTGTGACTATTACAGCGCTATCTATCACAAAGCGAAAAAAGTGGTCCAACTAAAACATTCATATTTCTTTACGTACTACACGAATATGTAATAAAAATGGGGGTTCCTATTTTAAAAAACGTAGTTGATATCCGTTTGACCTATGGCAGCGCCATCTAGCGGACTAACCATAGCGCCATCTGGTTTCCCCCTTCAAGCTAGACGAGTTTCGTTCTTTGTAGTTTTTTCATTTGACGCTTATTTCGTGAGATATTTGGCCCGGTCACGATCAATGCACCATCCTGTATAATCTTCACTCGTCTCATAAACAGTAGAATTAAGTCGTTGTTTACGAACGTAATTGGCCCTTATCAAATGAGTGCTGTCTCAGGGAGATCTGTAACAAATTAATAGCGTGAATACAAGGAAACTATAAATTTATCATGATTATGTAAATGCAACGTTGGTCCCATGTTTTGAGAGGCATTTGACCACATCAACCACCATTTTTTACTAACTCTGATTCAAAGGATGGGGTTCAGTGATCATTTTATTCAGCTCATTCTCAAATGTATAGTCGGATCTTCCTCTAGAATCAAAATTAATGGCCAAACAAGTTCATCCACCCTGATTAAACGATCTTTGCGGCAGGGCTTCCCCTTTTCTACTGTATGCGATCACTGTAGAACAATTACCGTTACATCTGCATCACAGGATACGAGGTTTACAGATGTTAGGTACAGAACCCATGTCGTGAACATGCAGATGAGTACAGTGTAATAGTTAATACGAAATCCGAATAGCTTATGTCACTTATTCTGGCGCCTAGCTTAGTGGATACAGATCGAAGATTTTACCTGTGGGATCCCAAATTGAGAACACGCAAATAACATGGCTACAAAGGAGAGAGAAGGTGAACCACACAAGCATGATTTTAACTTCTAATCAGTGGGAGATTATAGTTGCCAACTCAGACCATAAACTGAACATATTCAGAACTCGTGATGGTACAGATTAACAGTTATCCAATAAGCTAAATATATCGCCTCACAGCAGTGTTACTCGTATCCAGTGTACAGTGCGCAAGATTCTACCTGCAACGTATTGGTTCATCTGGAGCAGATATATGCTTGAAGTCATCGTGGCATCCACAGTGCTAACCCGCATTGCTGGTGGTTTGGGCGTCAAAGAAGTCCAAAAACGACGCACTGCAATATATATAAAGAGTATCCGCAAAATACAGCACTCACCCCGTACGACTATCACAAAAATTTATTCACCGGCATAGCTCCCTTGAGCAAGATCGCTCTAGTCGACATTGGCCGCATCAGCACTCAACTCGAATACGTCCGCACTTATTACGTGGAAATGAGCAATATTCAAATTAATCCACAACAACTTGACACCAGAAGGACCTATTGACAACTCACAAGACACCACAAACCATACCCTGTGGAAGAGAAATATCCAGCGGTCAACTGGAAAAACCTTTGAAAAACTTCACAAGATTAAATAGAAGTAGAGTCCACAATGCAATCATGTACATAATGTTGACTCTCTGGCACACACCCTAATCTGTAGAGACCAATTCCATATAGGGAGCTGGACTAGAGAAAAGCTAGCAACGATTATTAGAACTACAGAAACCATTGTAAAAAAGAAATACTTCAGCCAGACTGTCATTTCTTTCCGGAAACAAAGAACAATAACTACACTTGGATTATCGGACAGTTAGTATACTTCGCAACTGCGACCAAAAAAGCGAGTACAGATGAGTGTAAACGATGTACACGTATAATGGAAGAGCACCACAATCTTAAAAAGAGTCTGAAATACAAAGCTTTGGTTGAAAATTTTTACTTCACAGTTTACCGTACAGAAGAGTTAATTTTTGGTTATCACATATCAGTTAAGAGGGTTACTGACAAGGGAACCTCCCCATCGCACCCCCCTCAGATTTAGTTATAAGTTGGCACATTGGATAGACCTTGAAAAACTGAACACAGATCAATCGAGAAAACAGGAAGAAGTTGTGTGGAACTATGAAAAAAATTAGTAAAATATACAAACTTAGTAGTCCATGCGAAGATAGGCAACATCAAGGAGAGTGGGAGAGTAGGTGCGCCGTGGTCCTGTGGTTAGCGAGAGCAGCTACGAAACGAGGTGTTCTAGGTTCAAGTCTTCCTTCGACTTAAAATTTTAATTTTTTATTTTCAGCTTATGTGACAAACTCTTATGTTTTCATCACTATTTTGGGAGTGATTATCACATCTACAAGAAAACCTAAATCGGGCAAGGTGACGCACACGCCTTCACCAGTGTCGTATAGAATATATCAGACGTGTTTTACCGTGGAGGAATCGGTTGACCTATGACCTTGCGATCAAATGTTTTCGGTTCCCAGTGGAGAGGCACGTCCTTTCTTCTACTAATCGCACGGTTTTGCGGTGCGGTCGCAAAACACAGACACTAAAATTATTGCAGTAAACAGAAACGTCAATGAACGAACGAATAGATCATAACTTTGCGAAAATAAAGAAAGTAAAATTTTCAGTCGAGGGAAGACTTGAACCAAGGACCTCTCGGTCTGCAGCTACTCACGCTAACCACGGGACCACGGCGCTGCTGCGCTCGCATTTTCCCTGATGTTGCATAACTATCCTACATATGGACTACTCAGTTTGAATATTTTACTAATTTTTTTCACGGTTCCACAGAACTTCTTCCTGTTTTCTCGATTGATCTGTGTTCAGTTTTTCAAGGCCTATCCACTGTGCCAACTTATAACTAAATCTGAAGGGGGTGCGATGGGGAGGTTCCCTTGTGAGAAGAATTAATATGGTAGAGAAATTCATGTTTTGAAATATCATGTTGCCTCATGAGAACTCTAATTTCGGCAGAAGCCACAATACGGAAATATAACAAAAACGGCAAAAAAAAAATCCAAGAAGTGCTTGATTTATTTTGTCTTAAAGATTTTAGATTCTTTGTTAATAAAATATTTTTTTTTTTAATTTCAGTTTGGGGAGTGAAGAATTTAACCCATTATTTTACGGTTCCAGAGTAGGAAATTAAACGCTTTGGAGCTAGCCCGCCAAAGCAGAATATTGGTGAGCTTAAGGACGGGCTGATTGACTCCAGTCAGGTTTGACAAAAATTTTCGCTTGACACAAACGGCTGACATCAATCAGAATTCGCAAAATGCGAGTCCATTTCATATCAAGTACAATGTCAGAACCGTATCTGCTCATTCAGACATGCAACTTGTCTGAAGGACGTTTAAATGTGAAATCTTCGTACACCCATAGTTGAAGTGGAGGACAGGGGGACGTCAGCTGGTATAAATTTATATTAAAAATGAAGAAATTACTCCAGCTGTATTTAAGGTGTCGATTTTATTTTGGCAATTAGTTTCAACGTTGTAACAACGTCATCTTCAGGCCAATACACTTGTTGACGTCAACTGCGTGCGACTGATACTAGAAGCCAGTGGTGAGATATGGATGTGCTTCGTGTCAAGCTGTTGATGACCTCCTGAGTGGTTGTTTTCAGCTCAGCAATGGTTTTGGGGTTATTGTCTTTAATATAACCGCACAAAAAGGAGTCCCGTGTGTTCAGATCCGCAGAATATGGCGGCCAATGGAGGCCCTTGCCAGTGGCCTCTGGGTCCCGCAGAGCCAGAATGGCCGGCGGAAGTGGCCGTGCGGTTAAAGGCGCTGCAGTCTGGAACCGCAAGACCGCTACGGTCGCAGGTTCGAATCCTGCCTCGGGCATGGATGTTTGTGATGTCCTTAGGTTAGTTAGGTTTAACTAGTTGTAAGTTCTAGGGGACTAATGACCTCAGCAGTTGAGTGTCATAGTGCTCAGAGCCATTTGAACCATTTTTGAGCCAGAATGCGGTCCCCAAAGTGCTCCTCCAGGACATCAAACACTGTCCTGCATCGATGGGGTCGAGCTGCGTCTTGCATGAACCACACTCGTCGAAATCAGCGCCACTTTGTCGTCGAAATCAGCGCCACTTTGGATAATGAGGATGAAATCATCTACCAAAACCTTCACATACCGTAGGGTAGTCACCGTGCCATCAAGGAATATCTCACCGATTATTCGGTGACTGGACACCACACCACACAGTCACCCGTTGAGGGTGAAGAGACTTCTCGATCACGAAACACGGATTCTCAGTGCCCCAAATGCCCCAATTTTGCTTATTTACAAAACCATCCTAATGAAAATGGCCGACAACAACATGGCGCTCGCGCATGCTCACAGTAATATCCACAACGCCCCGCAGCAAACCGTGTAGTGTGAACGTACCAACGCAAACCGTTCAGAAGTTATGGTGATTTTATTTCATATAGTTCAATAATTGTCACCCTGTACCAGCAATAAATAAATAAATATATAAAAATAAAAATAAAAAAGGTATTTTCCTTTTTCGTGGTGATGATGATAACTTTAAGACTACCTTCAAAACAGACATTCGAGAGTGGAGGTGCTGCTGTGTCAGGAATTGTTTGATTTGTAAAGATTGTCGGTTTCGGACTAAGTTACAATATTTTGCCCAAGTCTTCCGACTTACGGTGGAGAGCCTAGAAGCCGAGGAAAGGTGCGTGGATAATGTTGTGGCGTAACAAGCTAGCTACGCCACACTGAGAAGTAGCCAGAAGGGCACGCGTCAACTCTCGCCGTCTTGCGTTAAGTCTGAAACAGGATACGTGATGAAAGCTATAAAGAAAAGAACGGAGCTTCTCGTATACTTAACTTTAATTTCTTGTTGTACATTGCTCTTGATAATACAAGTGAGACTCTCTCCAGATATGGTTAATGCGCCTTGCTAGGTCGTAGCCATGGACTTAGCTGAAGGCTATTCTAACTGTCTCTCGGCAATTGAGAGAAAGGCTTCGTACGTGTAGTCGCTAGCAATGTCGTCCGTACAACTGGGGCGAGTGCTAGTACGTCTCTCGAGACCTGCCTTGTGGTGGCGCTCGGTCTGCGATCCTGACAGTGGCGACACGCGGGTCCGACATGTACTAATGGACCGCGGCCGATTTAAGCTACCACCTAGCAAGTGTGGTGTCTGGCGGTGACACCACAGATAATATGAGAGCGGCTACAAATTTGATGGAGGATAAAGTTCTGCTGCACCTTGCCACACGGACAAGTGGGTTGGGCAGCCTGTCAGGGTTTACTGGGTCACCAGAGGCACCGGAGATTGCAGTGGCGCCCAGCAGGAGAGCGCAGCAAGACAGCCGAGACAGGGAAACCCCACGCTGCCCGCCTGGCGAGCACGGCCGTGGCGCCGCTTGCAGTCTTGGAAGGCGGGTTGTTTCCAGGCAGCGCAGTGATGCGATTAAGCGTGCCTACCGCTAGTCCAACACTGCTGGCAGGCTGCAGCACCCTTTCTTTGTGAGTGTGACCTAGCAGGATGCTATCCGAGGTCTCTTCAAAACATAACTAACCATCTTTTTAGGGTTCCGTGCCTCAATCTGTAAAATCGAAGTCCTTACAGGACCCACTTTGTTGTCCATCTGTGTGTGTGTGTGTGTGTGTGTGTGTGTGTGTGTGTGTGAATGTGTCTTAAGCTCCCTTTTTCTCTTGAAGAGTCTGATGTATCAAATTCAAATTTATGTCACATACTTAAGTCTATGATCCCTTGGAAATTTATGTAACAAATCTTGAAACTCGAAAACTCATTCATTAAAACCTATACGTTGACGTAGAATCATGAAATTTGGATAGACGCGCAGTTTGACACTGCAGGTAAATGAAAAAATCCGAAGATTGTGAATCTGTAATGATATCATACTAAGAGAACATTTTTTATCCATCTTTGTGTCTGTCTGTGTGTTACGACCCCTTTTTCCTCTGGAACAGGTTGGCGTATCAAGTTCAAATTTACGTGATATACTAGAGTCTACGATCACTTGGCCGTGTGAAACATTTGAGCTTCTAAGTCAATTCAGTCAAAATATTGGCCACTTATGTCATATATTTTGAAACTCGCAAACCCACTCATTAAAACCGTGTACGAGACTTCCCGTTGACCTGAAACCATGTAATTCGGAAAGAAGCAAGGTTTCACAATACAAGGTACAGGAAAAAAATACGAAAGCTCTTAATTTGTAATTAAAACTAAAACTTAACCCCTCCCGAACAGGCCATGAAGGCCCAACGGTACTGTCCGGCCGCCGTGTCATCCTCAAGCATATAGGCGTCACTGGATGCGGATGCGGAGGGGCATGTGGTCAGCACACCGCTCTCCCGGCCGTATGTCAGTTTCCGAGACTGGAGCCGTTACTTCTCAATCAAGTAGCTCCTCAGTTTGCCTCACAAGGGCTGAGTGCACCCCGCTTGCCAACAGCGCTCGACAGACCGGATGGTCACCCATCCAAGTGCTAGCCCTGCCCGACAGCGCTTAACTTCGGTGATCTGACGGGCACCGGTGTTACCACTGCGGCAAGGCCGTTGGCAATTTGTAATTACATTATATAAAAATATATTTTTGCCATTAGAACATAAACTGTATTGATCATCCGTCTAAAGCATAGTAGACGAACAGTACTGCATGCAAAAACAAAATGCAAGTTGCAGCCTTGTTTTAGTAAGTAAATATTTTTTTTTAATCTTCTGTATCTAAATCTATAAACAGAAGTCCCCTCCTGGCGTTTTTGTTTGTATATTGAACTACTGTAGAGATCCTGATATGTTGTTGGAATTCTAAGTGCCTGTCGAATTAAATCGGGTGATGCTGAGGGAAATAGATTAGGAAATGAGGCGCTTAAAGTTGATGATGGTCGAAGTAGAGAGGATATAAAATGTAGACTGGCAATGGCAAGGAAAGCGTTTCTGAAGAAGAGAAATTTGTTAACATCGAGTGTAGATTTAAGTGTCAGGAAGTTGTTTCTGAAAGTATTTGTATGGAGTGTAGCCATGTATGGAAGTGAAACGTGGACGATAAATAGTTCAGACAAGAAGAGAATAGAAGCCTTCAGAATGTGGTGCTACAGAAGAATGCTGCAGATCAGATGGGTAGATCACATAACTAATGAGGAGGTATTGAATAGAATTGGGGAGAAGAGAAATTTGTGGCACAACTTGACTAGAAGAAGGGATCGGTTGGTAGGACATATTCTGGGGCATCAAGGGATCGCCAATTTAGTATTGGAGGGCAGCGTGGAGTGTAAAAATCGTAGAGGGAGACCAAGAGATGAATACACTAAACAGATTCAGAATTATGTAGGTTGCAGTAGGTACTGGGAGATGAAGAAGCTTGCACAGGACAGAGTAGCATGGAGAGCTGCCTCAAACCAGTCTCTGGACTGAAGACCACAACAACAACAATATATATTGCCAGTGTCCGTATTGAAAACAGACAAAAAGTGTTGAGATTCTCGATTCCCAGTATGGATGACGTAATATATATAATTGTGTACATATCTAAATTTTCACGGACCCCTCTGTGCGCGAGTCCTACTCGCATTTGGCAAATTTTTTTAACAATTAAAGTATTTTTATTTTATCCTTGTATCCTAAACAGCCCTCTCCTTCTCTATTCGTACTTTTTACAGTCATTCATAATTTTTAAAAGCAGCGTTCACTCTTTTTCTCCAGTCGTACATTGTTCGGTCTGGCAAAATCTTCCGAGCTATACGCATGTACATCTACACTGATGAACCAAAACATTATGACCATTGCCCATCATGACATTAGATGACACCTAGTGGCTTTGCGGGCACGTAACGCGGTAACAAAAGCGTATGAGCGGAGCAGTGACGGACGGGGGATCATCTAGCAAGGATATGGGCTGCAAACGGGGAAATCCAAGTAGATAAGCGACTTTGACAAAGGGAAGACTATTTTAACGCAGAGTCTTGGGAAAATTATCTCGAAAGGAACGACAGGCAGCTAGACGAATGTTTACGTGCTACTATCGTCAGCATCTACGGAAGGAGGCAGGACAGAAGTTGGACATCCACGACTCTCAACAGAACGTGGGGTTCGAAGGCTTGTCTCTTCTGCAAAGTTGGACAAGTGGTGATGATCTGTGGCACCTGTGCCGAAAGAGCGCAATGCTGGTGCGCACAAAGTTGTTTCGGAGCACACCGTTCATCGTACATTGTTGAACACGGAGCTCCGCAGCAGACCACCCTTACGTGTTCATATGCTGGCCCACCGGAATAGTCAGTTACGATTGCAGTGGGCAAGGGGCCATCGGGATTCGACTGTCGTTCAATGGAAACGTGTAGGCTCTTCGGGTGAAGCACGTTTTTGCTACACTAGGTCGATGGTCGTCTCCAAAAAAGGCAGTAATCGAGGTGAAAGACGGCTCGAAACGTTCAGCGCGTCACGGACGCAGACTGATGGGAGCAATATTTTGCTGTAGGCGACATTTTCCTGAGCCTGCGTGGGACCTGTAGTAGTAATCTTTAAGCAGTATAATTGTCCGTGTCTCGGATCCGGGACCGTACTACAGTGAAACTTCCTGGCAGATTAAAACTGTGTGCCGGACCGAGACTCGAACTCGGAACCTTTGCCTTTCGCGGGCAAGTGCTCTACCAACTGAGCTACCCAAGCACGACTCACGCTCCGTCCTCACAGCTTTACTTCTGCCAGTACCTCGTCTCCTACCTTCCAAACTTTACAGAAGCTCTCCTGCGAACCTTGCAGAACTTGCACTCCTGAAAGAAAGGATATTGCGGAGACATGGCTTAGCCACAGTCTGGGGCATGTTTCCAGAATGAGATTTTCATTCTGCAGTGGAGTGTGCGCTGATATGAAACTTCCTGGCAGATTAAAACTGTGTGCCGGACCGAGACTCGAACTCAGGACCTTTGCCTTTCGCGGGCAAGTGCTCTACCAAGTCGAGGTACTGGCAGAAGTTAAACTTTGAGGACGGGGCGTGAGTCGTACTTGGGTAGCTCAGTTGATAGAGCACTTGCCCGCGAAAGGCAAATGTCTCGAGTTCGAGTCTCGGCCCAGCGCACAGTTTTAATCTGCCAGGAAGTTTCATATCAGCGCACACTCCGCTGCAAAGTGAAAATCTCATTCCCTACTACAGTGATTTGACAAGCTTTGTACTGAACTCACGTTGATGTCTCGGTGATTAAATCTGCCTGATGCAAATGCTATGCAGCCCATCTGGCTCGCTCTCGGGTGCCATCACTGCGTACTCAAATCAGCGGACCGTTATTTACGTGAATTACGTGACCTGTGCGTAGACATCTAATGCCACATACCTCCACAAAACCACCAACAAAATGTCGGATCCTTGATACGCAGAATCAATTATGTATTTCGTTCCAAATACGGACAAACAAGTTATTAAGCTGTTGGTCGTAATGTTTTGGCTCATCACTGTATATTGTACGTAACAAGCCACAGTAAGATATGTCGCGGAAGTGTATGAAGCCTGTGCGATGGCGTTCGACTCGGAGGTAAGCCGATTCAGATCCTATTGGTAGGTGAAATTTTCACACCTCGTACTTGGCCGGCAAGGGGAGGGTAGATAGTGGCGTAAAGTTTCTGATGACCAGTCTTTGTGCCAGTGTCCTGAATTAAACTGCAAACTTATACGCAGTGTCTCATGAAGTGAGGGCGTGTGAAATTGTTAATAGTGACCCGTCCGCCGGATAGGAACTTTAAGCTAGACGGGCCCCCTTGCTGCTATTCGAGAAGAGAAAGCTATGTGGCGGCACCGGGTTTCACCCTCTCCCCTCTCTCGTCATCACACAACACATCACATAACACCAGCACTATTGGGACTTAACTTCTGACGTCATCAGTCCCCTAGAACTTAGAACTACTTAAACCTAACTAACCTAAGGACATCACACACACCCATGCCCGAGGCAGGATTCGAACCTGCGACCGTAGTGGTCGCGCCGTTCCAGACTGTAGCGCCTAGAACCGCTCGGCCACCGCGGCCGGCACATTTATTACACTCACCCACAAACACACATACGACATGACTCTCACGTGTCCGCAAGGAAAGGGGCAAATTTGCGCAGAGGAAGAACACCCTTTCCGACATGAGACCCATCCCGTGGGATGTCAGAATCAACAATGCCACGCGACATTTACATTTTTACCAGTACCCTTACCTACATTTCTAGCATTTGTAGACTTACAGAAAGCTTTTGACAATGTTGACTGGAATACTCTCTTTCAAATTATAAAGGTGGCAGGGCTAAAATACAGGGAGCGAAAGGCTATTTACAATTTGTACAGAAACCAGATGGTAGTTATAAGAGTCGAGGGGCATGAGAGGGAAGCAGCGGTTGGGAAGGGAGTGAGACTGGGTTTTAGTCTCTCCCCGATGTTATTCAATCTGTATATTGAGCAAGCAGTAAAGGAAACAAAAGAAAAATTCGGAGTAGGTATTAAAATCCATGGAGAAGAAATAAAAACGTTGAGGTTCGCCGATGACATTGTAATTCTGTCAGAGACAGCAAAGGACTTGGAAGAGCAGTTGAACGGAATGGACAGTGTCTTGAAAGGAGGATACAAGATGAACATCAACAAAAGCAAAACGAGGATAATGGAATGTAGTCGAATTAAGTCGGGTGATGCTGAGGGAATTAGATTAGGAAATGAGACACTTTAAGTAGTAAAGGAGTTTTGCTATTTGGGGAGCAAAATAACTGGTGATGATCGAAGTAGAGAGGATATAAAATGTAGAGTGGCAATGGCAAGGAAAGCGTTTCTGAAGAAGAAAAATTTGTTTAGGTCGAGTATAGATTTAAGTGTCAGGAAGTCACTTCTGAAAGTATTTGTGTGGAGTGTAGCCATGTATGGAAGTGAAACATGGACGATAAATAGTTTGGACAAGAAGAGAATAGAAGCTTTCGAAATGTGGTGCTATAGAAGAATGTTGAAGATTAGATGGGTAGATCACATAACTAATGAGGAGGTATTGAATAGTATTGGGGAGAAGAGGAGTTTGTGGCACAACTTGACAAGAAGAAGGGACCGGTTGGTAGGACATGTTCTGAGGCATCAAGGGATCACAAATTTAGCATTGGAGGGCAGCGTGGAGGGTAAAAATCGTAGAGGGAGACCAACAGATGAATACACTAAGCATATTCAGAAGAATGTAGATTACAGTAAGTACTGGGAGATGAAGAAGCTTGCACAGGATAGAGTAGCATGGAGAGCTGCATCAAACCAGTCTCACGGGGTCAGGGATTTTCTCTGCCTCGTGATGACTGGGTGTTGTGTGATGTCCTTAGGTTACTTAGGTTTAAGTAGTTCTAAGTTCTAGGGGACTGATGACCATAGATGTTAAGTCCCATAGTGCTCAGAGCCATTTGAACCAGTCTCAGGACTGAAGACCACAACAACAACAACCGTTACCTCGCCTCCTTCCTTCGTCATTTCCCTTTCTCTTCCATACGCAGATGATACGTTGGAAGGAACATTGTCGGTACCCCTCCACACGAAACCGAATTTCTTAATTTTAGAGTCGTGTCCACTACGACGGACAACAGTAGTTTCCTGACGCAGTTTGGAATGCGGTCTCTTGGTACCTTGTGAGGCGAACTATAAGCATGTTGGAATAGCTGTGGGTCAACCAGAGTTTCATTGTGTCCCACTCACACAGAACGATAGCGGTTCTGCCACCCACATTTAGGTTTCCCATTATGTCTTTGGAACGTTAAAGACAAACGCCAACGTGATTCCTTCGAAATACGAACGATTTCATTCCCCAGCCTTCCCTAAACCGAGACTGTAATGGCCTTGTCATCGAGAGGACGTTTAGCCATTTCATACTCAGATCTGGTGATAAAGCTGGCCAGATGAGCTGATCAGTAATGGGTGTGGGTATTACTAGAAGCGTTCACATAGGCACTGCTGTGTTGGAAAAGTACATCTAGCTGACGCTACGGGGAAGTCAATCATGCATGTTGCTCCTGATACGCTCTGGTCGACATCGCATGCACTAATCAACTTCACTAAAGCTATGACAGAATCGTCTGAACCGAGCGACCTTTACGGTCGCGGGTTCGAATCCTGCCTCGGGCATGGATGTGTGTGATGTCCTTAGGTCAGTTAGGTTTAAGTAGTTCTAAGTCTGGGGGACTGATGACCTCAGATCGTAAGTCCCATAGTGATTAGAGCCATTTGAACCATATGAACCACTCCTGCTCCTAACTTAACAGCCAGATTATAGTTCTAGGTAACGCTAGAGGTGCAAAATTGATGCTAATATTTCGTACAGATGCCCTATGCCACCAGATATGACTCCTTCTCTGAGGTGCATTTCCGCTCTGTACGAGTATATCGCCGCCGTCTGGTGCCAAGATGACAGACATGCGAATCTTCCTTGGACGAACAGCAACAACACTAATGTAGAGCTGACACGGCATGTCAAAAATGCCGGAGTTCTTTAGGACGAACCATCCAGCAACCTCCAGATTAATTTTTTTTACTTTTATAGTCATATTTAACCCCCTATACCACTGCACCACTGATGATAATTATATCTGCTCTTCAGCCAAACTGATTTCAAATATATAAAAAGTTGTGTAAAAACGATAAAGATTACTCGTGTTAAATAAATTAGATTGCAGATGACTCTTTCTCAGTTTCTTCAAATGCTGCTCAATTTGATGGCTACACAAATACGCACGAATTTCTTTCATTGATTTTTTGGTATTGTTGGACTGATTGTCAGCGAACAGGACTGGATAGAATTTGTTGCTTTAGAGGTGAAATTGGATGAAGGATGTGAGTTTTATCTGGGAGATTTGTTTGGGAGAGGAAGCGGAGTACATTAAACCAAAATCTCTTCGAAAGGGAACGAGAGGAGCGAGGATAGGAGCAATATGAGCACGAAGAGGAAAAAGAGAATCCTGTTACGTTTGGAAGGAAAAACATATCTCTAACTGGATTTCGTGACCAGCTAGGGGGACGTAATTAAAATGTAGATGGGATAAGATGTGGAGATTGTTTATGTGCATAGTTGGAGGAATGTGATGTTTAAATGTGGCATAGTATATGTATATCAAATCAAAAAAGAAACGATTGAGTTGTTAGTATCAAGCTTTTGGAAATTGTAAGAGGTCAACAGAGTTAATTGTGGGAGAGAAAAGGGTACAAGGGTGAGGGAAAGATATTAATTTTTAATTAGTTGTAACTGAGTATCAGTTTTTATAGTGCACTGTGTTTCGCACAATTAACATTGATTAAAATTGACAAACATCAGGAGTACGCTGCTGCCGATTAAAACTGCAACACTGTGAAGACGGCAGCATGATGGCCAACCAAGAACGCAGTTTGTCGTTCCACGATATGTCATGTGAATAGGAAATCCATGGGCGCAGGAGGGCCATGCACAACGTCATGTAGGATTTCAACAATCTCAAACGACTAGCGCTCAAGAGAACAAACATATTGTTCTCTAAGCCATGCAGAAACTGTACAGCCAAGTCACTTACCTTGAATCAGGAAATGAGCCTGTTTGTTGAAAGAACCGCATCCATACGAAAGGTGACGTTTTACGCACGACTGACTGTTAGCACTGCAACCACTGCTACGGCTTCTCTGGGGATGGCAAGAAAGAGACGCACCAACAGCAATGCGTCCTACGACAACACTGCGCACACAAGTGTCACCACATCGTATTCTCATCAGGTTCCCGGTCCTGTGAACAGCACCATGATGGGTTTATCCGTGTGTGAAGGCTCTGAGGAGAACGATCATTGCCAGATTGCATTCATCAATGTCTGTCAGGCGCAGCACCTGGCATGATGGTATGGGCTGCTGTCAGCTATATGTAGTGGCACCACCGATTAGGGTAGGAAAAGTTAGTTTTGTGCAATATTCTGAGCACAAGTTACAGCCAGGTGCGAGCCGGATTGCAGTGAGTTACGCATACCAACAGTTGCCAAGTAGAACAGAGGCCACAGGGCTGTCAGATTTCTGAAAGAATATACATAGCGGTTTTGCAAGTCGCAAATCACAGGCAGAAGGGGCCCACTGGCCAACCTAGCGTGTTATGAGCACGTGATACGAAGTGGTGCGTATGGCAAAACAGAGGTGCACAGCCAAGTATAAATAGGTGCGGGTTCTAACGAGATTCATTCAAGTGTGGCAGCCCTCCTGGATGGCAGGGCATGTAACACCACCAGCTACACGCAGTAGCAGACGGGGCGCCAGCGTTCCAGTCCACAGTGGGTCGCTGGTTCGACCCTCTGAGGCTGACACGGGGTCTGTAGTCAGCCAGTGGTGGGCCACTCCATGGCTTGCTACTGTTGGCAGGCGTCCTGGCTTCCAACACATGCCGGAAGCATGCTGAGGCGAGGGGCACAGATTTGGACTCCAGACGTGGGCGCTTGTTGTCGCCGTGATCTTAGCCACGCTGGCGAGAAGCATGCAGCTGGCCACCTGCAGCTCACACCAAGCAGCGCTGAGACGGCAGGGTCGCAGACCTCTGAGTCAGCTGCTGGCATCCTGATGACGACGCAACTCCTCTGCCGTACAAGGCCAACTCACAGCAGTGGGTGCACGGATCATTGATGCAGCCATTCCATGCCAAGCCATTTCACAGACAGTGAAGTGGTGTCCTCAGAATTGTGGGACCCAGTGACACAGATCAAGAGGAACGGGGGCACTATAGTTGGAAACAATAAATCACTTGGGAAGCTCAGATGAGTCTTAATATGGTGACTTCTATCTCTTCCCGCTACATTTGGTGTTGCTGTTATATTCGGTGGTAGTAGTGCCACTACATATACAATATATGACCTCTGATTCACATAATCTTTAGTTTGGGCTGTAGACTCTACATGTCATGTTAATGCCGATGATAGTGTCCTATCTTCGAGACCTTCTTCGCATATCTTTCAAAAAAGTAACTCATCACCCCACATTGTTTGTGTGATCACGATCTGTCTCAGGATCCCCCGTTTCGTTCGATGCTGAGGTGCTATTGAAATATAGTTGCATAGCCTCTGCGATGGTATTCGAGTTTCAGGAGGAATGCCAAGTGGGCTGAGGTGTGAACAGGAATTTGGATTGAGGAGACAGGTGTGCTAGGGTAGTCCATGAAATTGTCCAAAGCCACTGCACCAGGGTGGCGTAGTCGTTAGAGCATCTGCTAGTGAGCAGGGCATCTGGTTTCCAGTCCTAGCCTTGGCATAAATTTTCATTCGTCACTTAAGTCTGCATATATACAACACAGGGTGATATTGTTGCTCTGGCATGTTCTGCAGTTCTGTCATTGATTGAAATCATGTGGTCATGGATTGCTGGGAGACTAACGTGCATCTGATCTCCAGCCACTACAACTGATGTACTCTGGCAGAGAGATGTAGCATCATGGAATGGCATATTTATATCTGTCATCCATGCTCAGTTCGATTCGATGCCCAGATTTCTGTATACTACAGCTCTGTATACTGTCACACCCTAACCAACCCCATGTCTTCCTCTGCCATTGGTGTTTTCTGGATCGGTATTGAGGGGCATGGGGTCTGCACACTGCCCTCCTGGCTCCTGGTCATTATCAGCTTCCCAGATCTTGCAACTGCTAAGTACCTCATCAATTGACATGAGGAGGCTGAGTACACTCCGCTCCAATTCTCCTACCAAGCAAAATGCCCTGGCAGACACGCTGGACACTTAACTACAACGTCGAAAATTTCAACTCAAATCTACACAAATTTAATCACTTACTCTTCCTCTCATATTATAAGTACATAAGCACATTAAGTAAAATTTCATTATTTGCTACCCTTCTTGGACTTGCTGCACTGTTTGACAACTACTTAGCAACAACTGCCAACTCCTAAGGAACACCCGACCAATGATTATTAAAGAAAATGTAGAGGGCAAGATCTCTCACCTGCAGCAAAGCCTGTGCACGAATGCTCACTGTGGATTCGACAGCCGGCCGAAGTGGCCGTGCGGTTAAAGGCGCTGCAGTCTGGAACCGCAAGACCGCTACGGTCGCAGGTTCGAATCCTGCCTCGGGCATGGATGTTTGTGATGTCCTTAGGTTAGTTAGGTTTAACTAGTTCTAAGTTCTAGGGGACTAATAACCTCAGCAGTTGAGTCCCATAGTGCTCAGAGCCATTTGAACCATTTTTTTTTTTTTTTTTGATTCGACAGCTCATGCAGTACGGCGTTTGACGAACTTTGCTGTGGACCTGATTGGTGCGACATCCCGTGTCGTACGGCAAAATTTCTGCATGAAGTCATTTGATTGTTTACGATCGTATACGAGCAGTTGGGTGGCTCGAATCCGGTCAAAGTGCCACTACTACGACTACAGAAATGGGTGCTTCCGAAAATGAAAAAGGCCGCTGAAGATGGAAATGCTTTACGAAAGCATGTCGGTGGTCATAGACGAACCACCATACCGCAAGAGGATGGGTACGTGGTCCTAGTGGCAAAAAGGAACAGACATTAGGCAGATCAAAAAAAATGGTTCAAATGGCTCTGAGCACTATGGGACTCAACTGCTGTGGTCATCAGTCCCCTAGAACTTAGAACTACTTAAACCTAACTAACCTAAGGACATCACACACACCCATGCCCGAGGCAGGATTCGAACCTGCGACCGTAGCAGCAGCGCGGCTCCGGACTGGAGCGCCTAGAACCGCACGGCCACCGCGGCCGGCCATTAGGCAGATCGCTTCAGACCTTGCAGGCGGCACCGGTACACGTGTCTCTACCAGAATTCGTGGCGATTAAATGAGGCTGGTTGTTTGCTCGAAAGCCTGATAAATGCATCCCACTTCCACCACGCCATCGTCAAAAAAGAGCCCGTTGGTGTAAGGAGCTTATTGGTTGGGGTCTTTCATTGTTATCAGGATCATGCTGGTTGTGGTAGCAACAGTGGTGCAGAGTGATGTTCTTCGACGAATCCCGCTTCACTGGAGCAAGTGATCCTGGCTCCCCCGTTAGAGTGGAGAGAGGGCGGGGAACACGTTACACATCAAAGAATATTCATGAACGTCATCGGTATGACCTAAGAGTTATGGCGCGGGCAGAAACTAAGCACAATGGCCTGCGCTTGGGCGAGGTACCGTTACAACACAGCAGTACTGCAGGGAGACTATTATGGGTCATGTCCGTCTAGCTAGGGATGTGTAGGTCCCGACTTTCTTTTCACGGACGACGGTACCCGCCCACACAGAATCGCTGAGCTGCCGGACTCACTAAAATGAGAAGACATTGAACGTATTGAATGACCTGCATACTCAACGGACCTAGACCCTATAGCACAATCCTGGGATTCTCTTTGCAGATGTGTTTCCCAACAAACACCCTCTCCCCGAACAGTGCAAGAACTGAAAACCGCCTTGAGAGAGGGGTGGGACAATATCCCCCAAGGATACCTCAACAGTTTGGTGCAAGATCTCTCACCTGCAGCAAAGCCTGTGCACGAATACTCAGGTGCAAAATGTGCGTTAGTATCAGATGAGGGCATATTACATACTGAGAGTCCGACGTCAGCCTTTATGTTTGGGGTGTGGCTTGTGTCGAACTTGAACGTTATATATATGTCTGTTGTCTTGCTTTCCCATGTGGTGAAACCTCTAACATTTTAGTTGCAAATCTACCACTCCATCTCTATTATGGATGCACTGTGCTTCATGACGTCCAGTTATCTTTTGATTCTTTTTTCTCAGCTTTACAACAATGATTGTACCATCTGCAGACAGGACTAATTCTGTCTCCTGATTCAGTTAGAATGGCATACCATTAACATGAAACAAGAACAGTAGAGGGCAATGATCGAAACTTCTGTGACTTCCATTGTATTTTTTTCCCCATGTAGATGATGTGGCGTCCTTCTTTGCTTTACTTGAACAGCCTAGGCTCAATTTCTGCATTACGCTTTTAAATAGGGATTAAACCAGGCATGTGCCGAACTACATATTCCACAGAAACTTAATTTCTTGTGGAATATTGCGACTGATACCATCAGACGTATTTGGTAAGACACACACGCGCGCACACACATACACACACACACACACACACACGCGCGCAAATTCACACAGGGAGAAGAACGGGACAGAGAGGGGAGGGAGATAGAGAGAGACATTGGAAATTTGTGGTAAGGTCTTATGGGACCAAACTGCTGAGGTCATCGGTACCTAAGCTCACGCACAACTTAAGCTAACTTAAACTAACTGACACTAAGGACAACACATACACCCATGCCTGAGGGAGGACTCTAACCTCCGATGGAGACAGAGAGAGAGAGAGAGAAAGGTGCAACTGCTCCACGATACTTTTCTCCGCAATTTAAATACACAACATGCAATTGCTATGTTATGGTTTAGACGTTACGACGTCTGATTTCGTTGTTGCTTTACAAGTAGGCACACTACACCAACATAATGCACTGTTGAGGTAGTTAAATTACAGTTGGTTTGCCTGTATCGGCTAATTACATGATGCATTTCTAGGTTTTACCTGAAACACTAGCACTGTCTTTTATTATACCTTTTATTACAATAAATTTGCTGGTGCTCAGTTGATATCTATATACACTGAGAATCTAGCACCAGCAAATATATTTTAATTTATTGTATCAGGATCTACCTCTTTCTTACGGACATTATCTCTCATTAGAGAGCTGCGATTCATTATGTCTAGTGCAAATGTTGACAAAAGCGCCATATAATTCCCTACGAACTTTGAACTGTCTTATCAATCCATTTATAAAGAGGGCTATAGTTTAACCATCGTGAAACCTTGAACTTTTTAAACTCTTTAAAAAGGAGCGATAGGTGAAAGATAAAAGTTGTAGACTAGCTGAGGACTGAATTCCAGATATTTGGGTTTGTAAGTCGGCGCTTAAGCAGCGTACTCTGCCGCCGAAGGATTCCATATACGCCTTAGGTTATCGTATCGTTTCCTACGAAATTACACGGTCGATTCAGTAGTATATCCATGTTTACTTGCTCAAATGCTTGTCTCTGTGACTTTTCTTTGCGTTCTAAATAAAAGAACCATCCAGTGCTAAAAAAAATGAAACAGTAAAATCATTTCGACACCAGGTAAACGTCTAGTGAAATTCTGGATGTCCTCAGGTGTATGCCGTACGCTACTCATAGAGACAAAACTTAACGATTCGCCATACATACCGTCGCAATAAAAGTGATAGTAATTCCATGCTATTCTGAAATTTCCACAGTTCTATAAAACAGCCAATATATATATTAGGGGTCATTATTTAATTTTTAGAAGAATGGTATTTCAAACTGGCTGTTATATGTATATATTTTTGTTTTTCACTAGAATTTTACTTGGTGTCGAAATGAGTTTACTGTTTTGTTTTTTAAGTAATGGATGGTTCTTTTATTTAGAACGCAAAGAAAAGTCACAGAGACAATCATCTGAGAAAGTAAACATGGATATACTACTGAATCGACCGTTTAATTTCGTAGGAAACGATACGATAACCTAAGGGTATATGGAATCTTTCGGCGGCACAGTACGCTGCTTAAGCGCCGACTTACAAACCCAAATATCTGGAATTCAGTCCTCAGCTAGTCTACAACTTTTATCTTTCACCTATCGCTCCTTTTTAAAGAGTTTAAAAAGTTCAAGGTTTCACGATGGTTGAACTATACCCCTCTTTATAAACGGCTGGATAAGACAGTTCAAATTTCGTAGGGAATTATATGGCGCTTTTGTATACATTTGCAATAGACATAATGAATTACAACACTCTAATGAGAGACAATGTCCATAACAAAGCGATGGATCCTGACACTCTTAGATTACGAAAATAGTGATGAACATCTGGAGTACGTCAAATTATTTAAATTGACTAATATGAAGGAGCGGTACGATAAGGGACAAACGTGAAAAATCAGCATGAAAGAAGCGCACTGAAGACTTGGATTTGTTGGAAAAGTTTTGGGAAAATGCAAGCTATACATATTATAGCCGGTCGCAGTGGCAGAGCGGTTCTAGGCGCCTCAGTCTGGCACCACGTGACCGCTATGGTCGCAGGTTCGAATTCTGCCTCGGGCATGGATGTGTGTGATGTCCTTAGGTAAGTTAGGTTTAGGTAGTTCTAAGTTCTAGGGGATTGATGGGCTCAGATGTTAAGTCCCATAGTGCTCAGAGCCATTTGAACCATTTGAACATATTATAAATTAAACTCGCCTGCTGAGTTTTTCTGTATGTGAAGGCTAATCTCAGAAACTACCGTAAATTTTGAAACGATTTTCACTAATAGGTCGACTGATTCAAGAAGAAGAGTTATGTATATAATTTGTAATTGTAGTAATGATGAATGTGTAATATACAGGTTATTAGGAGTATAAGAGCAGATATTTTTATTGATGATGGTTGACAATGTACTGAACAGCATTATAACAGTATTTATTTCATTTGCAGACAAATAATCGGAGCTATTAGGAGTATTATGTTTTCAGGTTGGTTAGTACCTCCATGTACAGGGTGTTTCAAAAATGACCGGTATATTTGAAACGGCAATAAAAACTAAACGAGCAGCGATAGAAATACACCGTTTGTTGCAATATGCTTGGGACAACAGTACATTTTCAGGCGGACTAACTTTCGAAATTACAGTAGTTACAATTTTCAACAACAGATGGCGCTGCAAGTGATGTGAAATATATAGAAGACAACGCAGTCTGTGGGTGCGCCATTCTGTATGTCATCTTTCTGCTGTAAGCGTGTGCTGTTCACAACGTGCAAGTGTGCTGTAGACAACATGGTTTATTCCTTAGAACAGAGGATTTTTCTGGTGTTGGAATTCCACCGCCTAGAACACAGTGTTGTTGCAACAAGACGAAGTTTTCAACGGAGGTTTAATGCAACCAAAGGACCGAAAAGCGATACAATAAAGGATCTATTTGAAAAATTTCAACGGACTGGGAACGTGACGGATGAACGTGCTGGAAAGGTAGGGCGACCGCGTACGGCAACCACAGAGGGCAACACGCAGCTAGTGCAGCAGGTGATCCAACAGCGGCCTCGGGTTTCCGTTCGCCGTGTTGCAGCTGCGGTCCAAATGACGCCAACGTCCACGTATCGTCTCATGCGCCAGAGTTTACACCTCTATCCATACAAAATTCAAACGCGGCAACCCCTCAGCGCCGCTACCATTGCTGCATGAGAGACATTCGCTAACGATATAGTGCACAGGATTGATGACGGCGATATGCATGTGGGCAGCATTTGGTTTACTGACGAAGCTTATTTTTACCTGGACGGCTTCGTCAATAAACAGAACTGGCGCATATGGGGAACCGAAAAGCCCCATGTTGCAGTCCCATCGTCCCTGCATCCTCAAAAAGTACTGGTCTGGGCCGCCATTTCGTCCAAAGGAATCATTGGCCCATTTTTCAGATCCGAAACGATTACTGCATCACGCTATCTGGACATTCTTCGTGAATTTGTGGTGGTACAAACTGCCTTAGACGACACTGCGAACACCTCGTGGTTTATGCAAGATGGTGCCCGGCCACATCGCACGGCCGACGTCTTTAATTTCCTGAATGAATATTTCGATGATCGTGTGATTGCTTTGGGCTATCCGAAATATACAGGAGGCGGCGTGGATTGGCCTCCCTATTCGCCAGACATGAACCCCTGTGACTTCTTTCTGTGGGGACACTTGAAAGACCAGGTGTACCGCCAGAATCCAGAAACAATTGAACAGCTGAAGCAGTACATCTCATCTGCATGTGAAGTCATTCCGCCAGACACGTTGTCAAAGGTTTCGGGTAATTTCATTCAGAGACTACTCCATATTATTGCTACGCATGGTGGATATGTGGAAAATATCGTACTATAGAGTTTCCCAGACCGCAGCGCCATCTGTTGTTGAAAATTGTAACTACTGTAATTTCGAAAGTTTGTCTACCTGAAAATGTACTGTTGTCCCAAGCGTATTGCAACAAACGGTGTATTTCTATCGCTGCTCGTTTAGTTTTTATTGCCGTTTCAAATATACCGGTCATTTTTTAAACACCCTGTACATGTGGCAAGAGCAACCCGTTAATGCTTATTTTCACCTGGGCAGCAGCTCAGTAGCTGTAGTGTGACGCGTGGATGCAAAACGGTTAGTCTCTACGGACAGGCGTGGTCCATTTGTGCAGGTATGACATCAGATAGTAAATTATGAGACGTGTTTGTGGGAAGACTGTTAGAAGCAGGGGAAAAACAACTAACTTACTGAAGTGGGCACATATTAAGGTACCAATGAATTGCACTTACACTCCTAACATCCTATATGTACTTTATCTGTTCCATATTTAATTGGCTTTCAGAGGATCAACTCGTGGCAATAATGGGAGATATGAGCTGGTCATCTACACGGGAGGCGGCATCTGGTAGTGAAAACAGTGCAGTAAGCAGCTGCCGCAACTCCAGAGAGCAATGAAGCTTCATCAGAATCTATACACGTCATAATATAAACTGAACCACCGTGGTTTTCTGCCATTCTATGAAGCCTAATCTTAGGACCTGCTGTTAGGATTTTGATGCGGTTTTAACTAATAAATATACTGATTCACGAGGGAAGTTTGGTATATACGAGGTGCGACGATAAAGTAATGAGACTGATGTGAAAAAAACGTTGCTTACCGATTTAGTCAAGTTTAGTGTTGTCTCCTTCAAAGTAGTTCCCTTCTGATTGCACACACTTTTTCTAGCGCTTCTGCCATTGATGGTAACATTTATGGAACTCATCATCTGTAATAACCTCCAAGACCATCGTCACAGCTTTTTGGACATCTTGTGTTGTTTGAAAATGGTGTCCCTTGACCGCCGTTTTGACTCTTGGAAATAGAAAAATGTCGCTCGGAGTGATATCTGGTGAATAAGGTGGCTGTGGTAATATTGAAATTTGTTTTGAGGTTAAAAATTCCTGTGCTGACAGAGCAGTATGGGATGGCGCATTATTGTGAAACAGATTCCAATTATCAGCAATGTTGGTATGGATACGAAGAACTCTTTTACGAAGTCTTTCTAAAATTTCTTTGTAGTAATATTGGTTAACTGTTTGTCCAGGAGGCACCCATTCTTTATGAACAATTCCCTTGGAATCAAAGAAGCACACAAGCGTGCATGGTCGTCCACTGCAGTCTTCATCTTCAACATTCGTTCTGCCTTCACTAAACATTTTATGTCAACGAAAAACTTGAGATCTTGACATAATCTCCTTTCCAAAAGCCCCTGAAGCTTACTGTAAGTTGTCGTCGCGTTTTCACCCAATTTAAGGCAAAAAGAAATGGCATACCGTTGCACAGTATTATGCGGTTTCATTTCCATGACGAGAGGCACAAACATGTGTTAACTTATTACAGCACAACTCACGACTGAGCAGTTGCATCGATGTGCCGCTTGGACTAGAAGCAGCTTATAGACCAAGGTCAAAGATATTGTGCCTACGCAAGCCTGCAGGTTTGCCACATCTTGCAAAGAAAATCAGTCTCATTGTCACACCTCGTAATTCATTACTGCTAAGCCACACATGTAGAGCAGCTGTAAATAGCCATACCACTACGTAACTGGAGCGGGTCGCTAGTATTTCTATGAAAGAAATCGTGTACAGTGTGTTAGACTAATTCTACAGTATCGCTTCAGCGTTTAGAGTTCTTATCATGTAGACATGACGGCAGACACTGAAGGAATTTAAAGACAGATTGCTAGAATCTTAACATGTCGGTATGGCGTACACGAAAGTGTACAGGTCTGTTTGGGGAATTTAATTGGCAATCACTGAAAGAAAAGCGACGTTGTTCTGGCGAGCCTCGGAACGGTACATCAGAGGACCGATATTCAAGAAACAGAGTGACGATTCTTCAACCATTGCGAATTTGACGTGAGAATAAGATCGGAGAGATAAGGGCGTTTCACAGCTATATATACATTTTTCCGTCTCTTAACACGTGAATGAGTTAGGACAGCGAGTCATTAGTTTTGGTACAGAGTAAACTCCGCCACGCACTGTACAAGTACTTGTCGAATTTGCAGAGTGTCCCAGGAGCCATGGTCAATATCCAGAGCTATGACAGGAAGGATCATTCGAAGCTAAAAGTCTAGTAAACAAGGGCTCTAAAATGAATACCTTAAGAGCTACGAGCAATTCTTCGTCTTCGATACTGTGAAACAAATCTCTTCTATGCTTTCCACTGTAGGGTGTCTAGCTTACATCTGGTACTCAGTGAAAGTGATATGAGCTTTATTTTCATTCGAAATATCATAGTTCGTATTTGTACACTGGATAGTTTTCAAACAGATATCTTCAGTAGTCGATGTGTTATGCCACATGGGTTCTGCATATAGGCAATGTGTGTCTGGTTGTCAGTAGCATTGTCGTTGCGAGTATCATTCTGTAGGAAGTAAGTGAGAGAGTTTGGTCTTGGTCATGCTACTGAGCGGTCTGGAAATAACCAGTAGAGCAAAGTGATAAAATTCAGATGTCGTTTTTTGGAAATATGATTTGATGAAGATTTGCTTGAGAAGTGTGAAGATATACAGGCAATTTGTCGCGGCATTGCTTGACTGGCAGTAATTTATGATGTGTTTAAAAAAGGCAAAGTTTTGACCAAGATTTTTCGTTATTGGTTCGAGTCAGTTGATTTGCGAGACGTAATTAAGTGAAACTATCTGCTCACGTAGCTTGCACTCAGACTTACAAGGAGATTACCCAGCAGTAGGATCGGCTTCGTTAAACTAAATATATGCTCATGTAAGTTAATGTCCCAGGTATCACACTCTGCCGACATTGAATCTGGTAGGCCCTTGTTTCCGAGTTATTCATGAAAAAAAATTCGGAATTTTGCGTGACGCTCAGTAGCATTAAAATAACAGCATCACACTGACTGGTTGCGTAGCGTAATGGATAGGGTACGACGTTGGCGAATAGAAGACCGTGGGCTTGAATCACATCAGGTAGTTAAATTTTTTTTATTTTTAAATTTTTATCGAAATTCTTTTATCATTATTTTCGTTCAGTTAGTTGGTTTAAAAGTGATTTTTTTCCGTTCCGTAGTTACATCACTTTAATCAATCATATCAACTTCTTCATTTGCTCTCATTTTTCTTTTATCATTTTTTCCCACTTGAAATCTTTGTTCAGGTTATTTTAATTAATTTCATGTATTTATTTGTACTGAATTTATTTTGTTTTATCATCAAATTTTTTCGTCCATGTTATAGCATTTGTTGTTTCTATTTCTCATTTTTCTTGAATTTCGTTTCAGTTATAATACCTTCTTTCATTTAAATCTTCATTTGTGTTATTTTGTCCATAGTGCAATAGGAATTTAGGCTCTGTTTTAAATATTTGTACGACGATTACATCCAAAACAAAATGCATATTTTGTAACGAAAAATACATTTTTGACACTATTGCACAGTCAATATAAATAGAATATTTCGTCTTTTCTTTTTTAATAGGTAAGTTGGCACTTTCCAATATTTAAATATCATAGTAGATAAACATAATTGAATTCACATTCACAAAAATTCCTAGTGGAAAAAGAATGATATAAAGAAAAAAATGAGAACAAATGAAAACATTCATACGATGGTTAAAATGTGACAAAGGAATAGAAATAAAAAAATTACAGTTGAACGAATTAACTGAATAAAAATAATGATCAAAGTCATTTTGATAAAGGTTTAAAAATTTAAGACACCTAGCGGAATTTAAACCCACAACCTTCAGCTTGTGAAGGCCTTACCCTAGCCATTACACCACACAACCAGTGTACAAAATTGTTCTCTTTTAACGTCATTGAACGTCACATAAAATTCAGATTTTTTTTTTCGTCGATTACTCGCAAATGAGGGCCCACCAGGCTGAATGGTTGCAGCTTGTGATACCTGGGATCTTGGGCTGCATCACGACACAGATGGTTTCAGAAAATCGATCCCACCGCCGGGGACCTCTCCTTGTTGAGATTTACAGCTCCTTTACCATTCTATTAAGTAATTTTATGGCAGTCATACTTTTCACAAGAAGACTGCTGTAATTGTCAAGGAATGAGTTTCATTATTCATAATATAGTTTTGAACGCTAGTCTTTTCAACATCATTTAGTAAATACAATATGTTCCACTGTCTCCTCACGAGAGATTTGTTTTCTAATTGTGTGTTTCCGCATTGCGCTTCGCGGAACACAATGGTTAAAACTCAAGCTTAATGTGCTTACCATAGGTGCACGTAATTGCACTGCACTACGCAAGGTTTTCTTTTCTTCGGCGGGTTTGCTGCTACGCTGTATTTGCATTTGTACGACCGAGCAGTACCAGGTTTCCGTTTCCACAAGATAAGTCGTGAAAAATTGTTAGCGCCAGTTTAAAATTACAGCCTGGACACAGTTTAAAGATTCACAGTTAAACATCACATTTGAAAATTATTACCCGGTTCAATTCAGTAAAGTTAAGTTCAGTTTTCATTTTAAGTTGTCAGACAGACTTTTTCTTACAGTGCAGTGTCACAGTAGCGAGTGTATCGTTTAATATTTGTGATTTTATTTAGAAAGTTTACGTACATTAATTTCCAGGGGTTTTAAACAGAAGCATATTAGACAGTTATTCTTTCAAAATTCGTTTTGTAATTCTATGTAGAACTTTTATACTCTCTCTTTTTTTTAATTGACACTGTAAGTCACTTACTGTGACGTCACTCATTGTAACTGTGTTCACTGCTCTGCGCAGTACAGTATTTCACGAGACAGCTCATTTCGTAAACAGTTTTACGATTTCTTATTATTTTTGGTAAAAGTTAATTGCAGTTCAGTTTCACAGTTTCAGACTGACTTGGCAACTTTTTTTATCAGATAGCGTTTAAGTAATCACTCACACCACTTACATTGTTCAGGATTACAGCCCAAACATACACGAAAGTTAAAGAATAGGAAACCATTTCGGTTAAGTTCACAACAATAACAAACACAAATTACACTCTATTTTGAAAGGTGGTCGTATGGGCGAAAACAAGGAAAAAAATCTAGTAAATTGGGCTGCAAAACTCACACCTTTAGAGCTACCAACACTTTTTCAGTACAGGAGATGTTTTTCACAGTAGCAAAGATGAACGAGTGCTCATAGCCCTTATGGTATGCTCCTTAAAGCCCAAACTCACGTGACTTTTTCGCTTCAAATGATCTATCCTGCCATATTCGTACTATTGATCATGACACACTATAGCTTGCTTGATTTTCTGTGTAACTGATCATTACTTTGATTTCTCTCTTCTGAGGACAAGATTTACGTGCAACATGCAACAGTTCATTTTATTACGTGTTGAAAATTGTACAATGTACGAGCCGTTTCACAAATACTAGGTAATAGGTCTTTAATTACGCAGTAAATGAAACTAAATGAAACAGTTTAGAGGTTGCATGTTGAATGTCTCACAACCACCATTCACTGTATCGTTTAGTGAGAAACGACATATTTTCCGCGTAATCTGTTGGATATTACACTGTCAGTATCTCACATAATCGCTTTATTTTTGTCGTGTGTTTCAAAATCTTTACGTATTTCAAATCACCACCTGAAAAGAAACGGCATCACAAAAACGTGCTCTTGTAACCTGAAATCTAACGCACGTAAAATAAAAATTAGTGAAAAGTGTGCAGAAAGTGCGTTTCCTTCTGTAAAAACTGAAATATTTGACCAAGAACATTCACTGAAGTCAGTTAAAAATTTACTTAATGTTAAGGTGTTCCTCCGTGGAACAAAAGTGAAGTAGTACTCACACAGTGCAAAGTTCCAGAAGCATTTTTTGACAGGGACAACAGCGTGATGACTGGACTCGTTGGAAGAACAAAACTAGGTAGGGAAAGAAAGGCAGACTTCCTTGTTGCCTCGTGTCTCTTTTGAAACCGCAGTGGCCATCCCAGTTCTGGTAAACGCAAATACCGCAGGCAGCTTACCGCTAAATGAAAGAGAAGAGTGTGGCGTCCAGAATAAGAACGAATGCGGCTGGTAGCCACAAATGGTGGGTATCCCCAGTAGGAATAGCGGCCACAGGGTCTGAGAATTTCTGCCGAGACCCCGCCCCGGACAGACCTCGTTGGCAATTCGCTGCGACCGCGACGTTTAGCACGGGAGAAGTCGCTGCACGCTGCCCAGTAGGACACCCTAATGCGGGACACAACTCATCGCGAATGGCGAGCCACCTGCTGACGAAGTACGCTTCCGGCTGACACTGTATCCAAGTCTTGATCTCTTATCTAACAAGCCCACATGAATTTGGCTCCAGCCGCTTGTCCTGTATTCTGCACTTCGTAACCAATGCTGTCCTTTATCATCATAGACGGGGCGTTTAAGCATCCATACCAAGTCTAATCATATCATTTAATGAAACGTCCTCTTTGATGAAACGTCCCCTTTTAAGAGAGACTGTGCTGGTAAACTTCTACGTTATTTAATTTTCAAACGTCTGAGGAAAACTGAACGTACTCAGACATTTCTCTCTTTACTTCTTCTGATCATCACTAAATTGACACAATATTTTTAGCGCAACGCAGTCTGACTTTCAATAATCCCTACAAAAGAATGGCCCTGTCTAACTATAACCTATACCTTTCGTGAATCACTTACCTCACAAAAATCTTCGTTACTCAAACTACTGCAATACAGCGAGCGCCAATACTGCCAGCGAAATAAAAGGTTCTAACTACCAAAGGCAATAGCTACTGATAGGCATAGTTAGCAAATGAAAGATTTTGATAGAGAAGAAACAATGTATTTACCTCAATAGCATTCAAAAATCATTATATACAGGGTGTTACATAAAGGTACGGCCAAACTTTCAGGAAACATTCCTCACACACAAATAAAGAAAAGATGTTATGTGGACATGTGTCCGGAAACGCTTAATTTCCATGTTAGAGCTCATTTTAGTTTCGTCAGTATGTACTGTACTTCCTCGATTCACCGTCAGTTGGCCCAATTGAAGGAAGGTAATGTTGAATTCGGTACTTGTGTTGACATGCGACTCATTGCTCTACAGTACTAGCATCAAGCACATCAGTACGTAGCATCAACAGGTTAGTGTTCATCACGAACGTGGTTTTGTAGTCAGTGCAATGTTTACAAATGCGGAGTTGGGAGATGCCCATTTCATGTATGGATTAGCACGGGGCAATAGCCATGGCGCGGTACGTTTGTATCGAGACAGATTTCCAGAACGAAGGTGTCCCGACAGGAAGACGTTCGAAGCAATTGATCGGCGTCTTCGGGAGCACGGAACATTACAGCCTATGACTCGCGACTGGGGAAGACCTAGAACGACGAGGACACATGCAATGGACGAGGCAATTCTTCGTGCAGTTGACGATAACCCTAATGTCAGCGTCAGAGAAGTTGCTGCTGTACAAGGTAACAAGGTAACGTTGACCACGTCACTGTATGGAGAGTGCTACGGGAGAACCAGTTGTTTCCGTACCATGTACAGCGTGTGCAGGCACTATCAGCAGCTGATTGGTTTCCACGGGTACACTTCTGCGAATGGTTCATCCAACAATGTGTCAATCCTCATTTCAGTGCAAATGTTCTCTTTACGGATGAAGCTTCATTCCAACGTGATCAAATTGTAAATTTTCACAATCAACATGTGTGGGCTGACGAGAACCCGCACGCAATTGTGCAATCACGTCATCAATACAGATTTTCTGTGAACGTTTGGGCAGGCATTGTTGGTGATGTCTTGAGTGGGCCACATGTTCTTCCACCTACGCTCAATGGAGCACGTTATCATGATTTCATACGGGATACTCTACCTGTGCTGCTAGAACATGTGCCTTTACAAGTACGACACAACATGTGGTTCATGCACGATGGAGCTCCTGCACATTTCAGTCGAAGTGTTCGTACTCTTCTCAACAACAGATTCGGTGACCGATGGATTGGTAGAGGCGGACCAATTCCATGGCCTCCACCCTCTTGACTTTCATTTATGGGGGCATTTGAAAGCTCTTGTCTACGCAACCCCGGTACCAAATGTAGAGACTCTTCGTGCTCGTATTGTGGACGGCTGTGATACAATACGCCATTCTCCAGGGCTGCATCAGCGCATCAGGGATCCCATGCGACGGAGGGTGGATGCATGTATCCTCGCTAACGGAGGACATTTAGAACATTTCCTGTAACAAAGTGTTTGAAGTCACGCTGGTACGTTCTGTTGCTGTGCACATTTTCTTTCGTTGCGTGTGAGGAATGTTTCCTGAAAATTTGGCCGTACTTTTTTGTAACACCCTGTATATTGTGACATCCAATTAAACAAACTTCATTTTTCTGGCGGACGCACGTCCAGATCAACCGTTCAAAACTCTGGCATCTCTCTCCCCACACCCACCACTGCTGGCGGCTCACATCCAACTGCCCAACACTACACAACCGAATATTCCAACAATGAGTCCAACCAGCCACAGACTGCACACAGCGCAGTCAGCGATTTTCTTACAGAGCACTACGTGCAATTACGAACATAAAAACCTAAACAGGCTACTTACACATTCTCTGAAACGACTAACGTGCAACGGACGTCCAAACAAAGATGAAAACCCAACATTTTGCTACGCACTTGATCTCTATTTTAGAAGGCGATTAAATGAGTGTAGTCCAGATTTAAATTTGCAGAAGTGTCTGATATTCTTCCTAATTAGCCACCGCATATATTTTAACGTGTATAACGGTGTATGGCTCTTTCTCGGTTTTGCTTACGCGACACAGAAAGAGCTGTGTCTGCTCGCATTAGTGAAAAAAAAAAACACTATCTGCCGTCTCGTATTACTGTGCAACAGTATCTCGACCTGTCACTGTGCTATTATCCACTGACTATTTTAATATACAGTGATGGACATTGAAACTGTAACACCGGGGAGGAATGGAAGTTAGGTAATTTTACTTATTGTGGGTATACTGCACAGGGGGACGAGCACATGATTAAATTTGTAGGTGATTTGGGAGTCCAGAGGGTGCAAAATTCAGTACACAGAGCTGTCACCTCAGGGAGATGGTTCTAACTCGGCTGAGCATCAATTCGAACTGAGGTTACATGACAGATACGAGGACTTTATTTATGCTACTCTTCGCCGGAATTTCTTTTTCCATGGTACATCGCCTCACATCCGTACCAATGTCAAAACAGAATTTCCAAACAGCAGTAGACACCAGAATGAGATATTCACTCTGCAGCGGAGTGTGCGCTGATATGAAACTTTCTGGCAGATTAAAACTGTGTGCCGGACTGAGACTCGAACTTGGGACCTCAGCCTTTCGCGGGCAAGTGCTCTACCAACTGATCTACCCAAGCAAGACTCACGCCCCGACCTCACAGCTTTACTTCTGCCAGTACCTCGTCTCCTACCTTCCAAACTTTACAGAAGCTCTCCTGAGAACCATGCAGGACTAGCACTCCTGAAGTAAAGCTATGACCGTCGTATTTGTACCGGGTGATCAAACAGTCAGTATAAATTTGAAAACTTAATAAACCACGGAATAATGTAGATAGAGAGGTAAAAATTGACACACATGCTTTGAATGACATGGGGTTTTATTAGAACAAAAAAAAGTATTGCTAGACGCGTGAAAGATCTCTTCCGCGCGTCGTTTGGTGCTGATCGTGTGCTCAGCCCCCACTTTCGTCATGCTTGGCCTCCCAGGTCCCCAGACCTCAGTCCGTGCGATTATTGGCTTTGGGGTTACCTGAAGTCGCAAGTGTATGTGATCGACCGACATCTCTAGGGATGCTGGAAGACAACATCCGACGCCAATGCCTCACCATAACTCCGGATATGTTTTACAGCGCTGTTCACAACATTATCCCTCGACTACAGCTATTGTTGAGGAATGATGGTGGACATATTGAGCATTTCCTGTAACGAACATCATCTTTGCTTTGTCTTACTTTGTTATGATAATTATTGCTATTCTGATCAGATAAAGCGCCATCTGTCGGACATATTTTGAACTTTGTATTTTTTTAGTTCTAATAAAACCCCATGTCATTCCAAGCATGTGTGTCAATTTGTACCTCTCTATTTTCACTGAAATATATTGTCGTGTGGCTAGGGCCTCCTGTCGGTAGACCTGTCGCCTGGTGCAAGTTTTTTTTGAGTTGACGCCACTTCGGCGAATTGCGCGTCGATTGGGATGAAATGATGATGAAGACAACACAACACCCAGTCCCTGAGCGGAGAAAACATCCGACCCAGCCAGTAATCGAACCCGGGCCCCGTCTGCATGGCATTCCGTCACACTGACCACTCGGCTATCAAGGCGAACAACATTTACACTTAATGACACTAGTCATGATTGCTCAGTCAAAAAGGATTATCTATTGAATCTTCATGCTCACTGTCTTCTGCTAATGTAGAGGTTCGTCCCCATTCTGTAGCGTAAAATAATCACGTTCTGTTTGATCTGGTCTGCTGAATTCATCGTTTTATATTAATTTCTATGTTAAGTATTATATTACAGTTTTACGTAAGAAATTTTCAAAGTTCTCCTTATGGTGTTTTGTCCCCTCTAGCTTTTGATGTTGTATCTTGAGATACACGAGGAAGCCTGCTTTACTTTGTCTTCGTCGTTTAGGATATAGTAAACCGTGTATCCCTTTAACCAGTTTACCGAATTTCATTTGGTATTAGGGTGCAACACAGTATATGGAGTAAGGAAATCTTCTGGTTTCAGATATATGGGTGTGTTCGAGTAGTACTTGTCAACATCTGCCTAATGATGCACCGTATCTTCCCGACCATGTCACAAACGAACCTATGGTCTTCAGGGTGCCGTAGGATACATGTGTATCACATGTGAGAATCAGCTGAATTGATGGAACATAGTTTGGCGATCTTCCTTATTTTTCTGTTCACAGCGTTATACCACGATGCTCTCACGGGAGACAGCAAGTTTCTTGTGTGGATATTAACCCATACCGTAAGCCAATTGTGATCCTTATACTTTTCTTGTATATTGTTCCTTGGTTTGGTTTCAATTCTATTCTGTTACAATCGCGCGTGACGTTGCACTGATATGCCACGTCCCATATTCATTAATCCAGACTTTTCCATTTCAATTTCGCGCCAGATGCAGTCTCATATTTCTTTATGATTTGAAGTGAAGTCTCTATTTCTGTGTGTTCATGACAAGAAATCCAACGTCATCTGCGTATGCGCGACACACAATCTTTTGTCCAGTGATTGTCAAACCGTGCAGTTGTTTTGTTAACGTAGTAAGCAGTGGTTGGAAGGCAATGGCAAACAGTGCCGTCCGAAACGGGTAACCGTGTCTGACAGAAATTTCAATGTTAATAGCACCACCGAAGCGACCATTAATTAAAATTCTTGACCTACTATCGCTGAACGTATTTTGTGTGATGCCGGTGAACTCGTGCGGAAACCCCATTTGCTGCATTATGTGAAAAAGGGACTGATGGCTCACCCTATCGAAGGCTTTTTCGAAGTCTAACGTACGATAGCCCATTTGATCTTGTAATTCTCCGCTACGGATATTATATGTCTTTATAGTCCACTAGCGCGTCGTAGATTGACCTGTCTCTAGCAATACTTGTTTGATATTGTCCAGTCATGGCAGTCTTCAGCCTTTGCCTTAGTACACGGGAGAATATTTTACAATCACTATTGAGCAGCGTAATGGGTCTCAAGTTCGCAAGGGTGTTACTGCACGCGTGCTTAGGCAATAATACTACAATCCCAAGTCACAATTCTGGTGGAATGATGGTATTTGGTTCCATTAATTCACTGCATACAGTAAGTAGTTCAGACTCCATTTCCTGGCAGCAAGTTTGGTATAGTCCTGCCGGCAACCCGCGAGATTTATTTTTCGGGCGTTGCACTACAATATCTGCTAAATGCTCTTCGGTCGCTTTTGTTATCAGCTGATTTTCGTCCACAGGGGTGAGCCTTTGAAACAAACAGATTTTTAACTCTGCAAGCACACTCTCATAAATCATTTTATTTGCCATAAGAGTGGCATAGTGCTGCCGAATAGCGTTCTTATTGTACGTTGTTTGACAGTGGTCACTCCAGCGTTGGATTTGATTGCTGTCAGAAGTTTTTACTGGCTCTGAGCACTATGGGACTTAACATCTATGGTCATCAGTCCCCTAGAACTTAGAACTACTTAAACCTAACTAACCTAAAGACATCACACAACACCCAGTCATCACGAGGCAGAGAAAATCCCTGACCCCGCCGGGAATCGAACCCGGGAACCCGGGCGTGGGAAGCGAGCACGCAACCACACGACCACGAGCTGCGGACAAAAGTTTTTACTGCCCCGTTTACTTTCACGTACCAGATAATACATAGCTGCCTCTTCTGCTGGCGCTGTTTTTGGAACTCTCATTCAAATTTTAAAATCTTCTAATTGTTCCCGTTTTAGATATAAAATTTTCGCCTAGATCGTTTTGATTCTCGTAAAATTTCCTATCACAATCGCTTCAAGTTTGTACAAGTCCCGGAGACAATCAAAATAAAATTCAATCATTCTCTTGTACCACAGACTTCTGTCACGAGAGTATTGTATCAAAGCCTTTGTGATTTTGAGTTCTGTGTACTGTAGCCTCCACTCTATCGCTGAATTGTATGTATTGTATTTGATTTCGCATGCGTTCCTTGTTGACAAGAACACTTCTCGGCATTCTGGATCTTGCAACTGTGCTACATTGAATTTTCATAGGCACCGACTCCGGTACGTTTCCTATTTTGTCATGTTTATGGTACAGATATGGGCCGCGTGATCCGAGAAGCTAGTAGGACATATTTCACTGTGCAATACTTGGTCCAATAAATTGTTAGATACATAAATTCGATCTAGTCGACTAGCTGAGTGATTGGGCACGTGTGTAAAACAACTCATCGCGACGTGAGTGAACGTCCATGTGCCATTAAACGTAGTTCTTGAGTGATTTTTTCTACTTCAATGCAGTTATTATAATTCTGGGTGTCATCTGCGGGATGAAACACGCAATTAAAATCACCAGCAAAAATGATTTCATCGTAAATTGTTTCGGCATGTTGAAAAAATTCCGCTCGGCGTTGCCTGTTACTAGATCCAGAAGGAGCGTAAATATTAATTAACCTTGTGTTGTGAAAATCCCTCAGCTCTTCAAAAGTTGTTTCACGTGTTTGACAATGATTCCTTCTTTCAAGAGAATTGAAGTCCCAAATTCTGCACCATTTCTCGGGTTTGTGAAAACATTATATCCCGCTGTTCGTTCTAAAACGATGTAGCATTGCAGGGTCGATGTCAGCGGTGTAAAGTAAATCTCAGAAGTTTTTCAAATTAAAGTCACTGCCGATCTTATTGATATGATAAGAGTGCCGCGATTGACAACCAAAAATTTCCAACTATGAAAAGAAACGGCACCGTAGACCATCACTCCTGGCTGTCGGGCAATCTGGCGGGCAGTAGTAAGGTTGTTATCCCACTGCTGTCCGTGGCGTCTCCAGACTCTAGTAGAATTCTCTTCAGTGATGACTCCCGCTTGAATTTAGCCCCGGAGACGAGTTCTCTATTTAGAACGTTTTGAGCGTTATGGACAGGGTCTTCCAATGCCAAGTCGAGTAACTGCTTGCTTAAGGGCCCAATGTGGACCAACGCGTTATTAACTCGCTTAATTTATGAAACTCTTTCTCGTGAATAAACCATCCACTTTTTCTGAAATTGTGACCAATTTTTTTTTTCTGTGCGTTTAGAACACGTCTGCCAAACACGGATGCTACCATCATGATGCTGTAAACAGAACCTGGATTCATCCGAAAAAATGACGTTTTGCCATTCGTGCACCCAGGTTCGTCGTTGAGTACACCATCGCAGGCGCTCCTGTCTGTGATGCAGCGTCAAGGGTAACCGCAGCCATGGTCTCAGAGCTGATAGTCCATGCTGCTGCAAACGTCGTCGCACTGTTCGTGCAGATGGTTGTTGTCTTGCAAACGTCGCCATCTGTTGATTCACGGATCGAGACGTGGCTGCACGATCCGTTACAGCCATGCGGATATGCTGCCTGTCATCTCGACTGCTAGTGACACGAGGCCGTTGGGATCCAGCACGGCGTTCCGTATTACCCTCCTGAATCCACCGATTCCATATTCTGCTAACAGTAATTGAATCTCGACCAACGCGAGCAGTAACGTCGCGATACGATAAACCGCAATCGCGATAGGCTACAATCCGACCTTTATCAAAGTCGGAAACATGATGGTACGCATTTCTCCTCGTTACACGAGGCATCACAACAACGTTTCACCAGGCAACGCCGGTCAAGTGCTGTTTGTGTATGAGAAATCGGTTGGAAACTTTCCTCATGTTAGCACGTTGTAGGTGTCGCCACCGGCGCCAACCTTGTGTGAATGCTCTGAAAAGCTAATCATTTGCATATCACAGCATCTTCTTCCTGTCGGTTAAACTTCGCGTCTGTAGCACGTCGTCTTCGTGGTGTAGCAATTTTAATGGCCTGTAGTGTTAACACATACCGACAAAAAATCCTCGAAGAACATGCTTTTTTCGGGCCAAAAATAGTAAACCTCCCCTTAATTAACGTTGAAGTTAGCCAATCAGGCACCTGCGCGTGCAGATTCAAGCTGCCCGTCACATACACGTAATGTCTGTTGTTCTCGCAGCTAGATGATAGCGCACGAGACTGCTCAGCCTTTGCCTCGGCTCGATCCTTACCACAGCCCCATGTCCAATTTTTGTATCGCTCTCTTGTTCGCTTTTAGGACACCAAACGAGGAACATGTCTGGATAGCGTAACTTCAATGCCAGTCATCTCGAAAACGGCGCAACGGATCGAATTTTTTCTTAGCGGTTAGTTCTTAGAACAACCTAGCCCGCAATATCCTTACAAGCTTTTCATATTGTTTCTGACCACCCTGTACACTAAATATGCTATTAGGAAGCAAATATATTGACATCTAAGAGTAAGAAAACCACGTCGCTAGCCGCGTGGTCTAAGCCATCTTGTCACGGTCAGAGCGGCTTCCCCCGTCGGAGGTTCGAGTCCTCCCTTGGGCACGGGTGTATGTGTTGTCCTTAGCGTAAGTTAGATTAAGTAGTGCGTAAGTTTAATGACCGATGACCTAAGCAGTTTGGCACCATAAGACCTTACCACAAATTTACCAATTTTTACAAACGTCGCTGAAGAAGCGTCTAAAAAGGTTTTATCAACTAAACATAATAGCCTAACTGCACATTTCGATAGAATAAATTCCTTTTCGACCTTAGCTGTAAAAGATTATTCCACAAGACAGTACTGAGTGAAAGTATGTAAAACATGATAGCATTCATGTCTGAGTTCAACCACAACGAGAGAAGTTTATAAGTGTGAAGGTGGGAGAACTGAGGTTTCTGGGTAGCCTATCCAACTCATTACCTATCTCGTGTCCAATAACTTAAAAAAAAGGGTCTCCTTCAGTGTGTGCTCGTTTATTTCTACGTCTATTACCTGTAAGTCATTTCTATTTGTTTGGAATTACATAATATGAATCTTTATAAGATTAAGAATCTTTATGAGATTAAGAATTAGAACTTAGAACTACTTAAACCTAACTAACCTAAGGACATCACACACATCCATCCATGCCTGAGGCAGGATTCGAACCAGTGACCGCAGCGGTCACGCGGTTTCAGACTGTAGTGCCTAGAACCGCTCGGCCACTTCGGCCGGCCATTTGCATAGCACAGCATCTTCTTCCTGACGGTTAAATTTCGCGTCTGTAGCACGTCATCTTCGTGGTGCAGCAATTTTAATGACCAGTAGTGTATGTGCACTCTGGATGAAGATATCGAATCAGTAACAGCGGTTCGTTTACAGCAAAATTGTGCGCACCGTGGGGAAGCTCCAGTGTAGCTATAAAATACCATGTCTCTTTCCTCTAAATGCTAATCCGACTTTGTATAAGGCAGTTGTTTCAGGTGGGGACATTACCGTCTAATGAGAAACGCACGTTTCCATTATGGTGAAATTAACTGCGGAGTGGCAAATTAATGATAATTTGCGTCGTGTCTTGCTACATTAAACCGTCCTGAAAGCCGTCGGGGATGGGTAGTATCTAGTATTTGCCGTCCCAGTAGATTGTTGAAGTTTCTTTAACTACCGCCTCGTGTCACTTCTGTCCAAATATCTTTACATTACAGAGGGCTGTAGTTTTATACCTCAGGTTATTAAATAGAGCCTTATGGAAGGTACGCTTTTGAGGAAATGAGGAACAGGTTGCCTGCCCACGTATGGTGAGTGTCCATCCACATAAACACAATTTTGCCGGCCGCTGTGACCGAGCGGTTCTAGGCGCTTCAGTCCGGAACCACGAGGCTGCTACGGTCGCAGGTTCGAATCCTGCCTCGGGCATGGATGTGTGTGATGTCCTTAGGTTAGTTAGGTTTAAGTAGTCCTAAGTCTAGGGGACTGATGACCTCAGATGTCAAGTCCCATAGTGCTTAGAGCCATTTGAACCATCTATGAAACACAATTTTAAAAGTATTTACTCGGTAGTTTAGATTCCAAACACTGAAAATAAACGTGTGCTCCAAACGAAGCGAGCGGCCTCAGGTATCATAATTCTTTGCCGTACATTCCGATCGGAATGTGATATGTTTCAGTGATATAATGAAAGAAAATGTTCAAATGTGTGTGAATTCATAAGGGACCAAACTGCATAGGTCATCGGTCCCTAGACTTACACACGACTTAAAATAAGTTAAACTACCTTATGCTACGAACAACACACACACTCATGCCCGAGGGAGGACTCGAACCTTCGGCAGGAGTGTCCGAGCAGCCCGTGAAAGGACGCTTCAAACCTTGCGGCCACTCCGCGCGGCTTATAATGAAAGAAAACAACTATGTACAGTAACTGACAGAGTTCGTGAGACCCCTCGACTCACCGTTATGCTGAACTGGACAGCTTTACTGTCTGTTAGCACTACATAACAAGCAAGGGAACGAAGCGCTACTAACGTAATGTCTACGGACGTGAAATCGAAAAGCTATACAAACATAGCGAGACAGTTTTAGATAATGTAGAAGACTGTATTGGTACTGATTTATTTATGTCTCATGTTTATCTGTTGTGTTCAATAAAGTAAAGAAGAAACGCTATTTAGTATGCACTCTACTAGTACAAATACACTACTGGCCATTAAAATTACTACACCAAGAAGAAATGCAGGTGATAAACGGGTATTCATTGGACAAATATATTATACTAGAACTGACATGTGATTACATTTTCACGCAATTTGGCTGCATAGATCCTGAGAAATCAGTACCCAGAACAACCACCTCTGGCCGTAATAACGGCCTTGATACGCCTGGGCAATGAGTCAAACAGAGCTTGGATGTCGTGTACAGCTACAGTTGCCCATGCAGCTTCAACACGATACCACAGTTCATGAAGAGTAGTGACTGGCGTATTGTGACGAGCCAGTTCCTCGGCCACCATTCACCAGACGTTTTCAATTGGTGAGAGATCTGGGGAATGTGCTGGCCAGGCCAGCAGTCGAACATTTTCTGTATCCAGAAAAGCCCGTACAGGACCTGCAACATGCGGTCGTGCATTATCCTGCTGAAATGTAGGGTTTCGCAGGGATCGAATGAAGGGTAGAGCCACGGGTCGTAACACATCTGAAATGTAACGTCCACTGTTCAAAGTGCCGCCAATGCGAACAAGAGGTGACCGAGATGTGTAACCAATGGCACCCTATACCATCACACCGGGTGATACGCCAGTATGGCGATGACGAATACAAGCTTCGAATGTGCGTTCACCGCGATGTCGCCAAACACGGATGCGACTATCGTGATGCAGTACACAGAACCTGGCTTCATCCGAAAAAATGACGTTTTGCCATTCGTGCACCCAGGTTCGTCGTGGAGTACGCCATCGCAGGCGCTCATGTCTGTGATGCAGCGTCAGGGGTAACCGCAGGCATGGTCTCCGAGCTGATAGTTCATGATGCTGCAAACGTCGTCGAACTGTTCGTACAGATGGTTGTTGTCTTGCAAAGGTCCCCATCTGTTGACTCAGGGATCGAGACGTTGCTGCACGGTACGTTACAGCAATGCGGATAAGATGCCTGTCATCTCGACTGCTAGTGATACGAGGCCGTAGGGATCCAGCACCGCGTTTCGTATTACCCTCCTGAACCCACCGATTTCATATTCTGCTGACAGTCATTGGATCTCGACCAACACGAACTGCAATGTCGCGATACGATAAACCACAATCGCGATAGGCTACACTGGACCTTTATAAAAGTCGGAAACGCGATGGTACACATTTCTCCTCCTTATACGAGGCATCACAACAACGCTTCATCAGGCAACGTCGGTCAACTGCTGTTTGTGTATGAGAAATCGGTTGGAAACTTTCCTCATGTCAGCACGTTGTAGGTGTCGCCACCTACGCCAACCTTGTGTGAATGCTCTGAAAAGCTAATCATTTGCATATCACAGCATCTTCTTCCTGTGGGTTAAATTTCGCGTCTGTAGCACGTCATCTTCGTGGTGTAGCAATTTTAATGGCCAGTGGTGTAAATTACAACTTAATATGATAACGTTACGAAAAAAGTCTTCTTAAATAAAACAAAGTCTCCCAAACTATCACGAATTAACAGGATGATACGAACTTTGGCTTAGAAACGGTAGTGTCAGTCCACAGTCATACTGAAGTAGCGTTCAGAACTACCATAAAAGTATACAGCACTAGGGAGATAAATAAAAAAAAAGCAGTCAATAAAAAGTGTGCAATTCAGCAAGATTTCCACCTTTAGATCTGCAAGTTGCTGAATCAAGATAGCGACAAAACTTATGGAAGGAGCAGCTGTTCCACGATTTCTTTACATGTGGTCGATTTGGTTGTAGTGGCTCTTACACAGACGAGGTTCAATTCTGGCCTCCAGAGAGATTAGAAGCGAAAACTAACCTAGTCTCCCGTTTGAAGAGCGCAAACTCTACTTCGAAGCAAGCATACAACGGCACTCCTTGTTGTCCCAATGTTGGCTAAACAGAGAGTTAGTAACATAAATGGGGAAGTAAGCTGCAGTTTCTGTTGGAATTAGTTTCCTGGACTCATCCCATCACTCAGAACAATTTATATTTATTTAATCTGAATGACAAGAAAATATCGAGTGAATGTACCAGGATAATTCTGAACCAGACTAGGAAGTGGTTCAAATGGCTCTGAGCACTATGGGACTCAACATCTTAGGTCATAAGTCCCCTAGAACTTAGAACTACTTAAACCTAACTAACCTATGGACATCACACACACCCATGCCCGAGGCAGGATTCGAACCTGCGACCGTAGCAGTCCCGCGGTTCCGGACTGCAGCGTCAGAACCGCTAGACCACCGCGGCCGGCACTAGGAAGTAAATCAACGGTTACGTAGTCGACAAACGTGCTCTACAGTATTGCCAATTCTCAATTGGACTAGCGACAGACAGACCACATTTACTGAGACGATGTGAATCTTGAGGTGGCTGCACCGGAAGAGTTTACCCTTCGAAGACGTGGTGTCGCCGATTACCATTGCACTGACTAGTATAGGCCAATGAGTTTTATTCGCATGTCCGTAACTATGACTGGGTCTAAAGCGTAATCACGACTAATATCCAGATGCACCACCGAGCGAGGTGGCGCTGTGGTTAGCTCACTGGACTCCCATTCGGGAGGACGGGCCGCGGTGGTCTAGCGGTTCTGGCGCTGCAGTTCGGAACCGCGGGACTGCTACGGTCGCAGGTTCGAATCCTGCCTCGGGCATGGGTGTGTGTGATGTCCTTAGGTTAGTTAGGTTTAAGTAGTTCTAAGTTCTAGGGGACTTATGACCTAAGATGTTGAGTCCCATAGCGCTCAGAGCCATTTGAACCATTCGGGAGGACGACGGTTCTATCCCGCGTCCGGCCATCCTGATTTGGGTTTTCCGTGATTTCCCTAAATCGCTCCAGGCAAATGCCAGGATGGTTCCTTTGAAAGCACACGGCCGATTTCCTTCCCCGTCCTTCCATAATCCGATGAGAAAGGTCGTGAAAGCCTTCATTGTACGGTTGTTGCTGAGACAAACGGTTTTCAGATACACCGGTTATTTTCGTCTACAGTTAAACTTGACAGTTAAAACCGCTCAAAAATAACCAGTTTGTGAAATAATCGATTTTCGGTTTTTTATTGCTATTCCTTCCAGTAATAAATATAGACTATGAACAGTTGTTGAAAAATTCTGAAGGAGGTGAAGGTGTAGGAGATCACGATCGATATTGGTTTGAGTCGCGGCAGAGATCGTTCTCATTGTCTCCAGCAAAGCTTGAGAATTTTAAGGAGATGGGCGCGCGGCAGCGAGACTGGAAGGTCACAAGTTGATGATTTCCCTGCATCGTCACTTTTGAATGGTGTCAAGCAACCAAAAAATTAAGGGTTCAGCTTTTATCCCAAATACAGGTATATAAATTAAATTTACCTTCTTTTCCAATGAACATTATGGATGTTTGCTTGTTACACTGTATGGTGTCACAAGTCTGTTGTGCTTCCTCTCGTTTTTAATCTTTTAAAGCCAATGGAACATTGCACTTCGCTGCCACCGCACTTCGTAAAATAGTTCCAAACTAGGGATGGTCCCACTCTGCTATACAGCTGATATCCGAGGGCGACAGCAAGAAATGGCCTTAGCAGTTAAGTCCCATAAGATTTCACACATATTTGAACATTTGAACAATACCGAAAAATACCCCGAACCAAAAAACCGGTATTGGTTTTAACTAATCGGTTTTTTGCATCCCTACCAAGCAGCCGGGCTCCCCACAGGTGGGTCTCCCGGCCTAGCTACTCAACGAATTACATCGCACTCCCGTAGGGGTAATTACCTCCAGTTTGGGAACCACTGTTCTAAAAGACAGCTGCCGTAGCAGCAAGCAGTCAGGGATAAGCTTGGCCACATCTTATATTCTGTCCAGTTTTCTCATACTAGCCTGCTAGCTCAGTTGTTTTCTACAGTCAGCTGCAGACCATACTTTGGCCTAGTAATGTAACACTGATTCGTTTTCGTTTTTTGTATCTTTACTCTATTCGGCGTGTTTATTTCATGCGACCGAATGTCTGAAATTATGGACAAAAGCGCACAGGAAATTAATGAGACTATTACCATAGCTCTAAGCAAACCAAATACTGCTCGTTGACAGGGAGCTTGAGAGTGTATCCAGAACTGAAGGAACAGCAGTTGCTGCCGCAGCCATATGGTGTACACAAGCCAAAGCACACTGCCAACAGCACGCTCGACTGTCAATCACTTTGTTATTTTGAGCGAGGTGTATATTCATATGTTTTCTGTCATGAATGTTTTCTCATAACTTTACTGCTACCGCTCGGTGCGGAGACAAGCAAAGTAACATTGCGCTGACACTCTGTCTGTGAACACCACCGTTTCGTCCCGTTGTCCTCCAGTCACCCCGTATAAATGGCGCTCCCAAAACCGAATTTCGTAAACCAATTTCCCAATACCGCTTCTGCGTGGTCATGTGAACACTTCAAAATAGATCCTGTAAATCCGCTTCCGGTTGCCGGTTTTCCAATTCCGCAATCGATTTTCCCACCCCCTTGTAAACACAACCGAGTTTGAAACGTGCTTGGGCTGTTAGGTTTTGTCTTGTTATTAAGGGGACCACATCCTGTCTACCTAACCCATGTTAATTTAGGCAAGTATTTTACCCATTTCTGAAAAAAAACTATTTGATGCAAGACCTTAATATTTGTACTGTATGTTACATGATGCTAATAGAGTCACCTGTACTAAAATCTACTTTATCCATTTTATAGTTTTTAAGAAATACTTTCTTAAATTTATTAACAAAAAATATTAAGTTTTTTCTCCAGAAAATATTTTTTGTGAACTTGCTAATGGGGGAATATTAATGAATGTAGTACCAGAGGTGGCTTTTTATGTTACGCAGAGTCTCTGAAAATTTCATTCATTTATCTATGATAGTTTCTGATATAATGGGGCATAAGTACTGAAAATTTTAGTTTGCGGGAAATTGACTTTAAAGAAAAAACTTTTGAAATTTGGTGCTTACAGTTAATTAAAACTGTCCTGCTGCATATGATGGCCCTTCTTTGGCCTCTAGCAGGTCTTCCAGCTTCTTTTTCACCTTCCTGGATGTTTGTCTTGCTTTCTTGGCTATATTAGATACAGATCTGTCTGCATCGGCTATCCTCATTTTATCGCAATGTTGCAGCCCAGTGATCATATTTTCACCAGGATTAATTCCCAGCTTTTTCAGTACCCAACGCTTTCCAATATTACCACAATTGAATGTAATAACAGCATCATGAACTCCTAGTTTCATTGTATGCATGCCTACAAATACAGTTTTAGGAAGGCGGTTCCAAATTATGCTGTTGAAACATTCATTTGGGTTCTGTGTCTGCCCATGCAGACATTTCCTTAGATGGTCAGGATGAGCCAAGTCTCTGAAAATAGGTTTAATTGCTGTAATAACAGCAGCAAGAAGAGAATGCGGGTGAGAATAAGATTCTCCAGTTGCCTGCGCCCTATTGTATTTGCACCGCGAATTTTCGCCTGATGGACACAATCCATGAAATGGCTTATCATCACTACGAAAACTTATGGAAGAATATGGCCCAAACATCTCTCTGCATTGCCTACAGATTTTCTTTATTTCTCCTAATTGCCTGCCCATAGTATACCTGCAAGTTTTCTATAACAACTACTCGCAATCACAATTGAACAAAACTAACTGCGTATTTGAAAGCGTGTTGTTTACAAACAGCAGTTGCATTCCAAGGATAGCCAACACACTCGGGACTAAAAAAAAAATCCCTGAGATGCAATGTAGGGGATATAAAGATCTAAAATATATGCAGAAAAGTGGGTGACAGAAAATTGGGCGTGGCACATAAACACACGTGGTAGGAAAGTGCTCTTTAAATGCTCGAAAAAAAATTTTTTCAGCAAAATCCTTTTCAGAGCACTTAAATAAAACCTTAATATATAGAAATATGATAAAAACCGAAAATCGATTTTTTTCGACTTGAACAACGGTGTGGTCCCCTTAAGAATTTCCGGGTAATATGGACAGAGTGGCTTTTTGTACAGTGAAGGACAAGTAGAAGTATTAAGACTGAAGCTGTTTACACCTCCTCTAATTGAAGAGAAATAGCGATTGTGTTGACTAAATCATAAACTGTATCAGTTGTTTTCCAGGCGTCATATTTAACTGGGCTAGCAAATCCGCTTCAGACCTTAACATGTAAAGACGACAACGAAAAACAGTTTCCGAAATTCGGTTTTCGTCGTAGTGTGTGTGAATCAAACTGCATCGTCCACAATACACCTGATCGACTCGTTATTTTGCATGTAAATGAGCAGAGAGAAGGGACGATGGCCGTTAAGCACACCCACATCAGTTAGCGCCGTTTGCCCGTAGCAATGCAACAACTTAATCCGCCGGTGGGCCTAACCGCCGTTTCGGCCAGCGCGGATGTCGTAACGCGGTCAGCATCGCGGGAATTCAGTCAGTGGGTCCGCCTGGGCCGCCGCGCGTGGCGGAAGCGCGAACTAACTGGACCACGGCGAGCGCAAGGCCAAGGTCAGCGGCCGCACTCCAGAGATGCTAGCCGTGTGGCAACAGCCGCGTCGCCGGGCAACAGGTTTTTATTCTCCTCACCGTTACGCGTCGCTGGCTGGGAATTCTCGTGCGCAGACCGCAACGCCAAACGATATACAAGCTTGCGAAATTACTTTCCACCTCGTCCGCAGAAAATCAAACCGTCCATCCTGGCTCAGGGGTATCCCGGCAGGAAAGGAACCGTCGCTGACCCTCATTGCCGCTGAGAAAACAGAAACGTGCACAGCCACCTCGCTCTTCCGCGTACGGGATGGCGGACTTTTTGTCCAACGGTAAGCATTTGCAAATTTACGGTCATTTGCGGCGCTCGTTTTTGCACCGCGTACAGTAAGTCGCGGCCGGAGGTCCAGCGGATATAAGGTTCTGTGGTTTGCAGGAAGCGCTTAAAGACCATCCTCAATAAATATTTGGTACCGGTACGCCGAAAGTACGGCTCAAATTCGGCATCCTATCGTGAAGTCTTTTTTAAATACAACAATGATACAATGCAGAATAATAAGTTTACATGGCGGAAACATTCCCGCACAGAAACCGACAATCTCAAAATTTCCCTTGGCTGCTATCAATTTCATAGGACATCTACATTCCATATTGCGCACTCCTGAAAAAGATAGACGGGAATTTGCAGATAACGTTTTACGTATCAACGTATTTCTGAAACTATCCGCACCCATGACGCAAGTAAAACAAAATAGACCCACATTTTAGGTCCCGCGTGATTCAAAAAAAACGTTTACAAACTGACATGCCACATCGGGTATGCAATAGAGATCAGTAATCACGTATGAACCGGGGTTCGCAAACGGTCACGAGAGGGCGTTGCTGTACAAACATGGGCGAAGCGCACAGAGACCTTCCCCATTCACCTGTGGAAACACTGGAAGGAACACGAGCGACTACAAGTACCGCGAAATGGCTAATACCGGTATTACACTATCAAATTTCTTTGTCAAAGATGTGGTCAAATATTCCGTCAAATATATTTGACAAAGATCTTTGACGTAGTGCTAGAAGGGGTATTACACTGTCATCATATTTTTCGTCAAAGATCCAGATGGCTGACAACAACAACTTGTTATTAACCGCAGCAGTTGCATCTACCACAATTGCACTGTGTGCACATGCGGAAGAGAAGCGAGGGAAAAAAAGGAAACATACCTGGGCGAAGCCGTGGATTTTTCGACGACACGATAAAAGCATTCAACAAAACTTGTTACGTGAGCTTATAGTGACGGACAAGTCGTACATCAATTACTTAAGAATGGATGAGCATACATTTCTGTATGTGCTCAATGAAGTGTATCCTCATATCACGAAGAACAATATTCACTTAAGAACTGCTACATCTGTAGAAGACAGGCTCACTGTAACACATTACAGGAGAGGGTTAGGTTAGGTTAGGTTAGGTCAGGTCTCCAATCTTCGTAATCTATTTTTGTATTCAGCGTGCATCACGTTGTAAAGCGCCTCATCAGCTTCATACATCTCTATTAATTTTGTAGCTGTCTGCACACACCAATTGTATTTACCGGCAATGTTTATAGAAACACTATAGACGACAGAATACAGCGATGCTAGCGCTCCATGTGGTAACATGTCACATTGCAGTGAACAGAAGACAAGCCACTTCTTTGATCAAATCTACAGCGAGGCCCTAGATTTGATCAAATATTGGACGACATTTGACAAAGTTCCCTATTACACCATCAAATATCTTTGACATAGATATTGGACAAAGATATTTGACAAAGAAATTTGATAGTGTAATACCGGCCTAGGGTGCATTTGATGTATGGCGCGGCCAACTGCAGTGGACGAGAAGCCGTTCGAAATATTCCGATGGATAGGTACCGTGTCACATATTATTCCCCAGCCTGCATCGCCGATTGTGTTCGTTCCATGTGCACAAGCCAGATGCTGGTCGCCATTGAACAACACGGACAGCTGCTGCAGAAGAAAGCGTTCTCGAAAGGGTGCAGCGTACACCGTCAACACGATGTGTTCCGCACCACTTACATCCCCGAATCTCCCGTCTTGCGCATTGTATAAGACTAAGGTCTGCATCCATTTCATTTCCAACGCGTCCAGGCATTGCAGCCGGGGAACTACAACAGAGCAAGGGACTTGCGGGATGGTTTCTGCAGGAATCCGGTGCAGACCAAAGCTTCACAGTGAATGTCCTTTTCACCGGTGAGGCCCCTTTCTCACTCGAGGATGTGATGAAAGTTCACAGCCTGCATACGTGGACGAGTGTCAATATACAGTACTGGCCATTAAAATTGCTACACCAGAAGATGACATGCTACAGACGCGAACTTTAACCGACAGGAAGAACATGCTGTGATATGCAAATGATTAGCTTTTCAGAGCATTCACACAAGGTTGGCACCGGTGGCGACACCTACAGCGTGATGACATGAGGAAAGTTTCCAACCAATTTCTCATACACAAACAGCAGTTGACCGGCGTTGCTTGGAGAAACGTTGTTGTGATGCCTCGTATAAGGAGGAGAAATGCGTACCATCACGTTTCCGACTTTGATTGTAGACTTTGATTGTAGACTATCGCGATTACGGTTTATCGTATCGCGACATTGCTGCTCGCGTGGGTCGAGATCCAATGACTGTTAGCAGAATATGGAATTGGTGGGTTCAGGAGGGTAATACGGAACGCCGTGCTGGATCCCAATGGCCTCGTATCACTAGCAGTCGAGATGACAGGCATCTTATCTGCATGGCTGTAACGGATCGTGTAGCCACGTCTCGATCCCTGAGTCAACAGATGGGGACGTTTGCAGGACAACAACCATCTGCACGAACAGTTCGACGAAGTTTGCAGCAGCATGGACTATCATCTCGGAGACCATGCCTGCGGTTGCCCTTGACGCTGCATCGACGACGAACCTGGGTGCACGAATGGCAAAACGTCATTTTTTCGGTTGAATTCAGGTTCTGTTTACAGCATCATGACGGTCGCATCCGTATTTGGCGACATTACGGTGAACGCACATTGGAAGCGTGTATTCGTCATCGCCATACTGGCGTATCACCCAGCGTGATGGTATGAGGTGGCATTGTTTACACGTCTCGGTCACCTCTTGTTCGCATTGAAGGCACTTTGAACAGTAGAGGTTACATTTCAGATATGTTACGACCCGTGGCTCTACCCTGAGAGATCTGGAGAATGTGCTGGCCAGGGCAACAGTCGAACATTTTCTGTATCCAGAAAGGCCCGTACAGGACCTGCAACATGTGGTCGTGCATTATCCTGCTGAAATGTAGGGTTTCTCAGGGATTGAATGAAGGGTAGAGCCACGGGTCGTAACACATCTGAAATGTAACGTCCACTGTTCAAAGTGCCGTCAATCCCAACAAGAGGTCACCGAGACGTGTAACCAGTGGCACCCCATACCATCACGCTGGGCGCTACGCCAGTATGGCGATGACGAATACACGCTTCCAATGTGCGTTCACCGCGATGTCGCCAAACACGGATGTAACCTGTGGTGTCACCGCCAGACACCACACTTGCTAGGTGGTAGCCTTTAAATCGGCCGCGGTCCGGTAGTATAAGTCGGACCGCGTGTCGCCACTATCAGTGATTGCAGACCGAGTGCCACCACACGGCAGGTCTAGAGAGACTTCCTAGCACTCGCCCCCAGTTGTACAGCCGACTTTGCTAGCGATGGTTCACTGCCTACTTACGCTCTCATTTGCCGAGACGATAGTTTAGCATAGCCTTCAGCTACGTCATTTGCTACGACATAGCAAGGCGCCATTATCAGTTACTATTGAAATTGTGAATCTTGTACCGTCAAGACCGACGTTCATCATTAATGGATTAAAGTTAAGTATTCCACCAGCTAAGTCTGTTTTTTCTAAATTCTAATTTGCTTGTCCTGTTCCAGACCTCACGCCAGCCTGCGTGAGCTAAAACGCGTGCATTTCGGCCTCCTTTAGTAAAATGGTGTTGGCTCTCTTGCCAACCACAACATGACCATCATTATGCTGTAAACAGAACCTGGATTCATCCGAAAAAATGACGTTTTGCCATTCGTTCACCCAGGTTCGTCGTTGAGTACACCATCGCAGGCGCTCCTGTCTGTGATGCAGCGTCAAGGGTAACCGCAGCCATAGTCTTCCAGCTGATAGTCCATGCTGCTGCAAACGTCGTCGAACTGTTCGTGCAGATGGTTGTTGTCTTGCAAACGCCCCCATCTGTTGACTCAGGGATCGAGACGTTGCTGCACGATCCGTTACAGCCATGCGGATAAGATGCCTGTCATCTCGACTGCCAGTGATACGAGGCCGTAGGGATCCAGCACGGCGTTCCGTATTACCCTCCTGAACCCACCGATTCCATATTCTGCTAACCGTCATTGGATCTCGATCAACGCGAGCAGCAATGTCGCGATACGATAAACCGGAATCACGATAGCCCACAATCCGCCCTTTATCAAAGTCGGAAACGTGATGGTACGCATTTCTCCTCCTTACACGAGACATCACAACAACGTTTCACCAGGCAACGCTGGTCAACTGCTGTTTGTGTATGCGAAATCGGTTGGAAACTTTCCTCATGTCAGCATGTTGTAGGTGTCGCCACCGGCGCCAACCTTGTGTGAATGCTCTGAAATGCTAATCATTTGCATATCACAGCATCTTCTTCCTGTCGGTTAAATTTCGCGTCTATAGAACGTCATCTATGTGGTGTAGCAATTTTAATGTCCAGTAGTGTAGTTTTAAACATATGTAAAATTTCACTCATCAAAAAGGTCTGTAACTGAAGAATTATCAGTATATTCAAAGTAGCTTCAATTTATTATACAGCAATTAAATGTGTAGAACTCGTAATAGTGACAAATACTGCAAAAAACTCAACCTCATGTCTCACAATAACAAAAGCTTTAGAAAATACCGGGATCTGCTTGTTCATCTAATTCTAAGTACATAGTACCCAAGTACATAGGGGGCACGTAGTACCTGATAAATGACCAATGGCACAGAGTGCGAAAGGTTTCCTCCGCCCTTACTCTCCCAGATTCAAAAAAAATTATAATTTCCGCCAGTCGAACTCCTATCATGTCCCATTGCACAGAGAGATATGGCAGTTCAGTATCAGTTACAGGAAATGGAGACTATTTAATAAATATAAGAGGATCAGTCATGAAGTTTTAATTTTCACTTAAAAAAAGACTCAAGCTGTGAACGTGAATTCTAGTGCTGGTGACAGTTCTCCTCCATATATTTACCCTTCAATGCGACACGTGCACCCAGAAATTTCAAAACTGTTTAGCCGTTACCAGCTATTCTCCTTGCAACTAAATACGCCAGATGGCGTCCAGTAGCATCGTACCGACAGTTACCGATTTTTTTTTCCTCGTGCTAACAGAACGCGCCTAAATCTGCTAAAAATGTAAACATATCTGAACGTTATCTGCCTGACAGCAAAATAATATGTACGCATGGTTTCGTTAGGAAAATCTAATGGCAGCCGTGTTTGCAGAGTACATTACGCTAATTTATGGTCCTCCTGATATACAGTATGTGATCAAAAGTATCCGGACATCTGACTGAAAATGACTTACAAGTTCGTGGCGCCTTCCATCGGTAATGTTGGAATTCAGTATGGTGTTGGCTCACCCTTAGCCTGGATGACAGCTTCCACTCTCGCAAGCATACGTTCAATCAGGTGCTGGAAGGTTTGTTGGGGAATGGCAGCCCATTCTTCATGGATTGCTGCACTGGGGAGAGGTATCGATGTCGGTCGGTGAGGCCTGGCACGAAACTGGCGTTCCAAAACATACAAGATGTTCAATAGGATTCAGGTCAGGAAATTGTGCAGGCCAGTCCATTAAAGGGATGTTATTGTCGTGTAACCACTCCGCCACAGGCCGTGCATTATGATCAGGTGCTCGATCGTGTTGAAAGATGCAATCGCCATCACCGAAATGCTCTTCAACACTGCGAAGCAAGAAGGTGCTTAAAACATCAGTGTAGGCCTGTGCTGTGATAGTGTCACGCCAAACAACAAGGGGTGCAAGCCCCCTCCATGAAAAACACGACGACACCATAAAACCATCGCCTCCGTATTTTACTGTTGGCGCTACACACGCTGGCAGATGATATTCACCGGACATTCGCCATACGCACACCCTGCCATCGGATCGCCACATTGTGTACCGTGATTCCTCACTCTACATAACGTTTTTCCACTGTTCAGTCGCCCAATGTCTACGCTCCTTACACCAAGCGAGGCATTGTTTGGCATTTACCGGCGTGATGTGTGGCTTATGAGCAGCCGCTCGACCATGATATCCCAGTTTTCTCACCTCCCGCCTAACTGTCATAGTACTTGCAGTGGATCCTGATGCAGTTTGGAATTCCTGCCTATTACACATTACGACCCTCTTCAACTGTCCGCGGTATCTGTCAATCAACAGATGAGGTCGGCCTGAACGCTTTTGTGGTGTACTTGTCTCTTCACGTTTCCACTTCACTATCACATCGGAAAACAGTGGACCTAGGGATGTTCAGCAGTGTGGAAATCTCGCGTACAGACGTATGACGCAAGTGACACCCAATCACCTGACCACGTTCGAAGTCCGTGAGTTCTGCGGAGCGCCCCTTTCTGCTCTGTCACGATGTCTAATGACTACTGAGGTCGTTAATATGTAGTACCTGGCAGTAAGTGGCAGCACAATGCACCTAATATGAAAACGTATGCTTTTGGGGATATCCGGATGCTTTTGGTCACATAGTGTACAACGAACTGTTGCTTATAAATGCCCAGACACGTCCCAGTTCCTTCGGTCCATCATCAGCGGATACCTTTATTCACTTCTGTAATATACAAACATGCCATAAGTATTGACATTTGTCTATTGTAGTTTTACTTTTTTCTACATTGTTGGGTTCTATAGAACAATAAAGTAGGAAGCACAACACACATAAGGGAATACCTGTGAGATTCCATACTTGCGGATTTGCGGCTGAGTTGGCCCCTGTTTTAACCACAGTATACCGAAGACCCTTCGAATAAAAACTTGTGCGGAGTAATAGGGAGAAAGCACACGCCATAAACGTGTACAGCAAGGGCAGCAGACGTGATCCGCGAAACTACTGACCAAGAATCTTGATATCCATTTGTCGTAGGCTCTTAGAACACGTTCTGAGCTGAAATGTAACGAGATATCTCGAATAAAATGACCTTCTCCGCTTCATGCAGCATGGATTCTGGACATACCGATCATGTGCGACCCCTCACACGTCTAACACCGTCATTCTGAAAGCCATGGGTCGAGACAGTCACAGAGATGCATTGTTTCTTGAATTCCGAAAGACATTTGACTCAGTACTACATCTACGTTTAATATCGAATGACTATGGAGTATCTATCGAAATTTGTGGTTGGATTGAGGATTTTTTGGTAGGGAGTACGCAAGAAGTTTTGTCGTCGACAGATGCAGAAGTAACTTCGGCTGTGCCCCAGGGAAGTATGTTGGGACCTTTGCTGTTCATGTTGTGTATTAATGACCTGAGACTTTTCGCAGATGATGCAGTTACCTGTAATGAAGCACTCTCTGAAAGGAAAACGGTACACGTGTTCATTCAGTTCTTGATAACATTTCAAAGTTGTGCAGATCAGCAACTCGCTTATTCAAAAACGTTAAGAAAGGTAAAGATGTGCATTTATGTCACAGTTGTAATCTGTCAACTCATATAAATACCTGGGTGTAATAATCTGTTGGGACATGAAAGTGCCTTATTTCTCCAGGTATTTCAAAGCAAACCACTCGTGCTGTGAACTATATTAACATTCTTTCCATTATTTATATATCATCATAAAGACGTTTTAATTTCAGATTCCGCAATTCGTTGCTTTTAAATCTAGCAATTGCGTTTGAAACTTGTAAACGGCAGAAAAATTTAATTCTGTTACAGGAGCATTAAGGTTTATATTAACAAAGTCTAACATCGCTTTGCTGCTCTGTATTCAAAATGGCTCTAAGCACTATGGGACTTAACAGCTGAGGTCATAAGTCCCCTAGACTTAGAACCACTTAAACTTAACAAACCTAAGGACACGACACACATCCATGCCCGAGGCAGAACTCGAAACTGCGACCGTAGTAGCAGCGCAGATCCGGACTGAAGCACCTAGAACTGCTCGGCCACAGCAGCAGGCTGTTCTGTATTCCTAAAAGCTGTTGTGGAAAACTTCCCTCATATACAAAAGTATTATTTTGAAGAAGCAAATGCCAGTATCAGAACTATTTTCTTGGCAATGTTTCAACAGGCTTGCAAAGCGAATCCAAGTTTAGCTGATTTAGATGAAACATAACGCCTACAACGAAATAAAAGTTTTGGACTGATTGTTTGTTAGTTCTGGATAGTGAACACACTTCATCGACAAATGCTTTATCTTTTCTTAATAAGGAAGCGAAAGTTTTCAAAACCTTTCCTCCTTGTAATCAACTTACCTTGTTCCTTTTCGTTCAAAAAGCACCAAACCTATTTTTTACGTCGATCATAATTTTCACCCTGTCCGGTGAAAGTGAAACAATTTTATCGAGTAGTGTATTACGTTTTCAGTGCACTGTATTACAGCATATGTTATATCCTCCTCAAGGGTTTGACCTTTGACTGGTTATAATCCCAAAAATTCTCTGTTAGAAATTGAAGAAGAAATATATTGTACGAAACATGACGCGGTATATATTTTATGTCTCAAGACTCGTCAACTGCTACTGATAAAGATGAAACCAATTTAAGATCTTTGACTTTCTGAGAGGTTACATTTTAAGACTTTTGATTGTTTTAGCTTTCACTGCTTTAACAGGCAATAGTAATTGTGAGATTAGCCGAGCGGTCTAAGGCGCTGCAGTCATGGACTGTGCGGCTGGTCCTGGCGGAGGTTCGAGTCCTCCCTCTGGCATGGGTGTATGTGTTTGTCCTTAGGATAATTTAGATTAAGTAGTGTGTAAGCTTAGGGACTGATGATCTTAGCAGTTAAGTCCCATAATATTTCACACACATTTGAACATTTTTTTGAAGAGTCACAATCAGCGGGTCGAAGAGAGGCATGTGCCTCGTGATCTGTGGTTTGCTGACCACTGCCCTAGGCTGTGACCAAACATTTCTCCATAATATCCTTGTTATAAGCGTCCTAGCCCCAAAAGGTATGGATGAGAGCTTCAGTGGAGTTTCAAAGGAGGGAGGGAGATACTGGCAGAAATAAAGTTGTGAGAGTCAATCGAGAAACATGCTTGGATAGCTCATTGGGTACGAGCCTTGGTCGCGAAAAGTTTGGTTCCGGGTTCGAGTCCCGATCCGGCACACGGGTTTAAAGTGCACGATGTTTCATTTAACATGTCACTAAGCACTAAGTGCGTCATACGAGACAACGAACATGGGACATAATGACAGTGTTAACTCAGCCTACCTGCCACACAAAGAAACTCTGAGTGCTGTCCGTACACCAGCCGGTCACACCACACGAGAAGTCTTTACTGCCGCGTGGCGTACCACCCACACAAGGGTGTGTACTGTTACTTGTCTACTTCCCGTTTTGTCTTCGTCACATATCGAGCGCAGATTTCGTTGCTCGCTGTTTGGTACCCTGCTAATTATAACAGGACGCTCTGCACACCAACCTATCGGATATTTCCCGGTGCCATCACAGAAGTTTAAGACTAATCAAAAGCTATGCCACTTCGTAAAAAAAGTGAGGAAAATGTCATATGACGATAGGCGTACTCATGTGGATGACTTCACACTTTTCGTTATTTAGAGTCAGTTGCCACTTTTTGCACCATACGAATATCTTGTATAAATCGTTTTGCAATTTGTTTTGACCATCTGATTACTTTATAACACGCTAAAAGACAACATCATCTGTAACCAATCTAAGAGGTCTACACAGATTGTCTCCTAAATCGTTTATGTAGATCAGGAACAGCAGAGGGCCTATTACACTTCCTTGGGGAACGACAGTTATTACTTCTATTTTACTCGATGACTGTCCGTGAATTGCTGCGAACCGTGACCTTGCAGAAGAAAAAAATCGAGTTGCACAATTAAGACGATACTCAATAGGCACGCAATTCGCTTAGAAGTCGCTTGTGAGGAACGGTGTCAAAAGCCTTCTGGAAATCTAAAAATACGGAATCAACTTGACATCTCTTGTCGACAGCTCTCACTACTTCAGTGCCTTCACCAAGAATCACCTAGACAAGCACTTGTCTGTGTGTACAGAATACAGAGAGTAAGAAATTTTTTCTTTTTAATTTGCCAGAAATCTTCTAGGCCATGAGCGGACAGAGAGAGAGGAGAGAAAGGGAGAGAGATCATCAATATGTTTTTCGGAATGGTTCAAGCAAATCGAGCCCCAGATGATGTATAAAAGATGATACTTGTTGTTTTAGGCTGCTAACCAGCGAAGTCATCAGCGCCCTTGCGTTGAATAAATACAGATGAGTGTGGTAAAAACAATGAAACACAACAATAAAATGTAAATCCAAGTGGTGTGCACGCACAAATAGTGAGAACACAACTCTCTTTGTTTGAGAGTGAGAAAGATCAACCGTAAGAAGCAGACAGTAAACTGCAGATAACCAGATAAAATCGAGGATAAAATACCAAAGAGACAGAATTAAAAGGGAAAGATGACTGTGGCTGGGTGCCACTTAGAAATACTTTGTGACAGAGCTACTGAGCGACACGTTAAAATATCAAACCCAGATTTTTGGAAAGAAGTCGAGACATCACACAGAACTCGCCTCGTTATCAGTCTAAAAGAGGACAGAACGTGTGTGAGACCCAGATCTGCCCTCAAGTTGTCATATAAAGCACCCAGTTAAAACGTGTCGCATCGACAACTGTATTCCACATCTGTAACTCACTGGTGGCCTTTCTCGACTTAAGAGAAAGCCATTTGTCAATACGGGCAATGTCCCACTCTAAGCTTTGTATGGGCGATACCGGCTTGAATATGGATGACAGATTTATAGATCTGCAAGGCATTTGTACCTCAAAGTGCTGGACGCGGTTCACCACGAGGGTATTAGGCTGTCAACAGGGGCCTATCGCACGAGTCCAGTTGCCAGCCTGCGTGCAGAGGCTGGTGAACCTCCACCTCTCCTCCGTGTTACGCCAAGAATACAGGACTCCTGACTGTTCCAAAATCGCCAGCATTCATGTCCCGACAGCCACTGGAACGTTTGGTTCGAAACTGTTCGCGGGCAACGAGCCCTTTGGGATCCGTGAGAGAGTTTCTGAAAGTGCAGGGCGAGGGCCCAAAACAAGGGGAGGTGGAGGGATCCCACTGGTTACGGGACAGGTTGCTTTTCGAACTATATGCATGCCGGAAGGATTGTTCGCCAGACTATATTTTTAAAACCTAAAGTTTACGTGATTTTAAATCGCCACTGGGATCTTATTAGTGTTTACACAAATGAATCTAAGCGAGGAGGGTATTTCTCAGGCTGCTCCGGTGTGTCCCCCGACATTGTCCTAAGAATGGAGCTCCCAGAACAGTTTTCAAAAATGGCTCTGAGCACTATGGGACTTAACATCTGAGGTCATCAGTCCCCTAGAACATAGAACTACTTAAACCTAACTAACCTAAGGACATCACACACATCCATGCCCAAGGCAGGATTCGAACCTGCGACCGTAGCCGTCACACGGTACCAGACTGAAGCGCCTATAACCGCACGGAACAGTTTTCACTTTGTTATGCGGAATTGTTTGTTATCCTGAGTATGAAGGAAACAAACATGTGGCAAGAAATTCCTCATCTGCTCAGAATCCAAAAGTGCCCTTGCTGTTGGTCAGATGTACCTAGCAGAACCGATGGTATAAGAAGTACAGGACGCTCACCTTTCCTTGAAAAGGCAAGAAAAGGAAATAATTTCCTGCTGGGTTCCAGGCAACACAGGAATCCTGGAAAACGAACTCTCTGATGCGGCTGCAGAGGAGGCTTGCACCCTTCCATCTCCTGCTCGCTGTTCAGTCCCCCAGCAGGCTGTTACAACGTAGATAACCTGGAAGACTGTGGGTTAGTGGGAGGCTCAGTGCGACCGTGGCTTACATCCTTCCGACCACAACGAGCTGAAGAAAAAATAAAACAGTGCAGGCACTGAACGTTTGGGACACTAGTGTAATAAGATAGGCAATCGAGATTAGAGGCTTGGACATTAACGGAAGTGAAATGATCGTATGGCATTATTGGCCGAGAGATCCCAACTGGAGCTGTTCACCCGACAAGTGCAAGACTTTTTCACGATACTTCGGCGACCTACGGGTCGATGATGATGAAACCAATTTAATTAAGACGGACAGAGGTTTCAGTTTAAGTAAAGCATGGAATCCGACGCTCAGTTTGCTTAAATCGGGTTGTAAACCAATTCAATGGTTTCCTGCTCCATCAATAAATAATTGCCTGTTAAGGCGTTTTTTTTATGTAGGTCAACTAAGAGAAATCCGCTACATTTCTATTACACAAATCTAAAGGTTGTAAATCCAACTAAATACTTATGAATAACTCAAAGTGGATAGATCACATAGAAATGTTGTGGGTAAAGCAAAATAAAGATTTTGGTTTATTGTCAGAGCACTTAGAAGGTGCAACAGATCTACTAGAGGGACTGCTGACATTGTTCTTGTCTGCCTTCTTCTGGAGTATGCTGTGCGGGATAAGATCAGCGTCAGACAGGACTGACGGAACTCGTCGAAAAAGTTCAAAGAAGGACAGTTTGTTTTGTATTGTCGCAAAATAAGGGAGAGAGCGCCACGGGTACGGTACATGGAGTGGGATGGCAATTTCGATCAGTAACTTTCTTCTCAGAGTGTGAAAATATTTTGTTCGCGCCCACCTACATAGGGATGAATGATCATCATAATAAAATAAGAGAAATCAGAGCTCGCAAGGAAAGATTGAAGTGTTCGTTTTTCCCGCGCTCTGTTAAGGAGTGCAACGGTAGAGAAATAGTGTGAAAGTTGTTCAGTTAACCATCTGCCAGGCAGTTAATTGTGTATTGTAGAGTAATCAAGTAGAATTTTATTTCATCAGGCTACCTTCCATTAGAAAGTTGTTGTTGCAGTCGGCCGGAGTGACCGAGCGGTTCTAGGCGCTACAGTCTGGAACCGCGACCGCTACGGTCGCAGGTTCGAATCCTGCCTCGGGCATGGATGTGTGTGATGTCCTTAGGTTAGTTAGGTTTAATTAGTTCTAAGTTCTAGGCGACTGATGACCTCAGAAGTTAAGTCGCATAGTGCTCAGAGCCATTTGAACCATTTGAAAGCTGTTGCACTCAGCGACTGTTATATTGACTCGTAAATTATAGATTGCAGCGATCAGTTGTCCTTTTTAAATTTTATTGTGCAGATCTAGATATCGGCTAGAAGCTAGCCATTCTCAATGCTGAGAGTACAAGAAGTACATACACTCCTGGAAATGGAAAAAAGAACACATTGACACCGGTGTGTCAGACCCACCATACTTGCTCCGGACACTGCGAGAGGGCTGTACAAGCAATGATCACACGCACGGCACAGCGGACACACCAGGAACCGCGGTGTTGGCCGTCGAATGGCGCTAGCTGCGCAGCATTTGTGCACCGCCGCCGTCAGTGTCAGCCAGTTTGCCATGGCATACGGAGCTCCATCGCAGTCTTTAACACTGGTAGCATGCCGCGACAGCGTGGACGTGAACCGTATGTGCAGTTGACGGACTTCGAGCGAGGGCGTATAGTGGGCATGCGGGAGGCCGGGTGGACGTACCGCCGAATTGCTCAACACGTGGGGCGTGAGGTCTCCACAGTACATCGATGTTGTCGCCAGTGGTCGGCGGAAGGTGCACGTGCCCGTCGACCTGGGACCGGACCGCAGCAACGCACGGATGCACGCCAAGACCGTAGGATCCTACGCAGTGCCGTAGGGGACCGCACCGCCACTTCCCAGCAAATTAGGGACACTGTTGCTCCTGGGGTATCGGCGAGGACCATTCGCAACCGTCTCCATGAAGCTGGGCTACGGTCCCGCACACCGTTAGGCCGTCTTCCGCTCACGCCCCAACATCGTGCAGCCCGCCTCCAGTGGTGTCGCGACAGGCGTGAATGGAGGGACGAATGGAGACGTGTCGTCTTCAGCGATGAGAGTCGCTTCTGCCTTGGTGCCAATGATGGTCGTATGCGTGTTTGGCGCCGTGCAGGTGAGCGCCACAATCAGGACTGCATACGACCGAGGCACACAGGGCCAACACCCGGCATCATGGTGTGGGGAGCGATCTCCTACACTGGCCGTACACCACTGGTGATCGTCGAGGGGACACTGAATAGTGCACGGTACATCCAAACCGTCATCGAACCCATCGTTCTACCATTCCTAGACCGGCAAGGGAACTTGCTGTTCCAACAGGACAATGCACGTCCGCATGTATCCCGTGCCACCCAACGTGCTCTAGAAGGTGTAAGTCAACTACCCTGGCCAGCAAGATCTCCGGATCTGTCCCCCATTGAGCATGTTTGGGACTGGATGAAGCGTCGTCTCACGCGGTCTGCACGTCCAGCACGAACGCTGGTCCAACTGAGGCGCCAGGTGGAAATGGCATGGCAAGCCGTTCCACAGGACTACATCCAGCATCTCTACGATCGTCTCCATGGGAGAATAGCAGCCTGCATTGCTGCGAAAGGTGGATATACACTGTACTAGTGCCGACATTGTGCATGCTCTGTTGCCTGTGTCTATGTGCCTGTGGTTCTGTCAGTGTGATCATGTGATGTATCTGACCCCAGGAATGTGTCAATAAAGTTTCCCCTTCCTGGGACAATGAATTCACGGTGTTCTTATTTCAATTTCCAGGAGTGTAGTTAGATGATGTCATAAAAAGTTACAAGTAACGGCTTAACTCATATGTTTTGCATATTACATACCACTAATATTTTCGCTCAATGCATGTAATGCCTGTTTGTCGGGTTTCATCCACAGTTCATTGAATATTACTATTTGCGGAAGGCAGGCTGTATGGAGAACACATCGGTTGGTTACATGGCGCCATCTATGTGAACAACGTATATAAACTTCAAGGGAAGTAAACCACTTAAAATTTGCATGAGAATTACATAAAATGAAACATAAGTAAAATTCTTACATTACAATGACTCGAAACCGGGATCTTCTGCTTACATGGCAGACGCTCTATCCATCTGAGACACCGAGGACACAGAGGATAGAGCGACTGCAGGGATTTATCTCTGGCACGCCTCCCGCGCAACCCACATTCTCAACGTATTGTCCCGCACTACATTCGTACTGCCCCCGCCCATTATACTCATTACTCGCGGCGCGTTGCCGATTCCCGTATGAGTTCGGGCACTGTTTGTGCATTCACACAGAAGAGGAAGATGATCAAGTGGCCGGTGAGCCTTAACTATATACATACTAAGGTGGTATCTGTTCTTTCGGGCCGGCCGAAGTGGCCGTGCGGTTAAAGGCGCTGCAGTCTGGAACCGCAGGACCGCTACGGTCGCAGGTTCGAATCCTGCCTCGGGCATGGATGTTTGTGATGTCCTTAGGTTAGTTAGGTTTAACTAGTTCTAAGTTCTAGGGGACTAATGACCTCAGCAGTTGAGTCCCATAGTGCTCAGAGCCATTTGTTCTTTCGGACATGTCCGAAAGAACAGATACCATCTTAGTATATAAATTCTTACATTGTCATCGGATAGCACCCCCTATATCTATAGTGGAATAGCCAAATCGCACCAACCATGCATCAGACTGACACTTGGCGCCCTCTATCAACTATTTAGTAAATATGATGAAAAATATACTTATTATGTTTTAATAAAGGGAGATATAATATAAAGATAAATATATTTAAGCCATGTCAACTAATAGGTGTATACAGCACGTGTCTTCTTGTGTTTTATAAATTTTTAAAAAAATTTAAAAAAGTTTTACCCACCTGACATAATTTAAACGTTTTAATAATAACAACGGACTCACAAGGAGTGAACATTGAAATTTTATTACTTGCTGGAAAATATGAAATAAGTCGGAAATGTAAAAAACGAAAAAACTACTTCTTTAAAACGTTGGCTCTGTGTGATATGAGCACAATATATACGGTTCGATAACATAGTTTATCATAGAGAAACCTGGAAGAAGGATGTATGTCATGCTCATGAAATATATTTCTTACATTGGAATATTAACAGCGCTACATTCCATACGATTGATAGGTCGGAAACACATGCGATCTAACATTATAGCCCGTTTTAAGTGAAGAACGTTGTAGCCTTAGGAATGCGTGTGTTTCTGTTCTTTCTTACCAATACCTTCCAGGTACTGATCCTATAGTCTGGAATAATACTTTAAAATTGATAGCTTGGTTGATTTACGTAAAAATGCTTCTAACTCCATCTGTCTGGAGCTCCATCGCGCATAAAGGATCACCCGTTTCTTGTTCTTCTTAACCGTCTGCTATTACATCACAACACTTTCAAATCTGTTACTATACTTCGATAAGGAGTGCTAACCTCCTCGACATGTGCGCATCTCAAGAAATCTTGTGCACTTGGATGGATGAGGACTCGGTTGGCTCCAGTCATTTACGAGTCGAGGAATGTAGCGGTCTACTTCTGGTCGGCTGCATATTAAATCGGTGACGGTGCTGCAGGGCGGGTTGGTCAATGACAGTGTGAGGGGGGGGGGGGAGTGGTCTTTCAGTCTCTAATTTTACCGTAAGACTGTGAGAATGCTCTGTGTCTCCCATCAGCATAGAGATCGATCATAAACGTAAATTAAGCACTATGCTCGAGGTGTTAGAACTATGTAGAGCGCTGTGTGATATTCTTTGGTGATGTATGTGTTCAAGAATTAACAATGAATGGATGTACTGCACAGTCATCTATCCATATTCGCAATGATACTTGCAAAGTGGAGAAAGGGTGGTTTAGCTATGGTACTGAAATTGGGAAACATGCTGCCGGCCGCGGTGGTCTCGCGGTTCTAGGCGGAACCGTGCGACTGCTACGGTCGTAGGTTCGAATCCTGCCTCGGGCATGGATGTGTGTGATGTCCTTAGGTTAGTTAGGTTTAAGTAGTTGTAAGTTCTAGGGGACTTATGACCACAGCAGTTGAGTCCCATAGTGCTCAGAGCCATTTTTTTGGCAAACATGCTGTCACATCATTGGTCAGTGTTGAAATTACTGTAAACTTGCTTAAATTGTTCACACTATCAACTGTAATGCTTATTATTTCAGTACATCGGCGGTGTCTTTTCCATCCCATCCGTCCACTGGCACACTGTTGGTTACCACATAATGACTGACTGACAACGCTTGTTAGAGTTGGAGAAAGAGTTATGTGGAGGGGTGACACTTTCTGGGGATGGCTAGCACAGAAACAGTGATCGCGCACATGACTGCAATATGAGGAATCAGCCGAAATGGAACGCAAAGCAATCAGCTATTCCGTCACTATGACATACGAGATTAAATGTAGAGCCCATGAATCACCTTCGGACTGTAGTTTGGAAACCCCCACACCGCCGCAAAACTCTTCCAATTTCCTTATGTTGTAACTGACTTTTATTTAAAATCATCCAGTGTGTGTGGTGTGTTATGGTAACAGCAGTAACAAAATGATTTACACCATGCGACGTCTAATTTTCTGCAAGATGTCGTGGATCAGACCATGTTAATGCCAGTTTAGAACCTGACACAGACCTCGAAGTCGTGGCGAAACAACAAAATGTTTGGCAGTGTACAAAGCGTGTTAGAGCAGAAAAAGAACAATGCTTCATACAAAATGACAGGGTCACAGGATGCGTCTCTTGCGACTTACATTATAGTCCGCGAGATACTATCATCCTCCTACAGTACAGGTGATGAAACTTTAAACTGGTCTGTGCAGTTGATCAATACCTGTATATTTAATAGGATCGTCACATGTGCTCAATGCCTGAATGCATGCGGATTTGTTTTCGATGAATGGGAGGAGAGAGATGCAGTAAATATCTTATAAAGTTCTCTATCGGGTGAAGTTAATGGTGCTTTCATAGTTTGTAATTTTTCTCCATTAGATAGTACAGAACAACGAACATAGCATGTTGGGAAGATAGATGTGAATGGACGTGGATCTGTAGTACTTGTATGTAGTTTGGGGACGCACCACAGTGCAGTAGCAAAAATCCTTGTCCTTGTCTCAGTTCCCATTTCCATCGAATGGCCAAAACACTGTCCTGTCGCAGTAACGCAGCTTGTTGTTGTTGTTGTTGTGGTCTTCAGTCCTGAGACTGGTTTGATGCAGCTCTCCATGCTACTCTATCCTGCGCAAGCTGCTTCATCTCCCAGTACCTACTGCAACCTACATCCTTCTGTATCTGTTTAGTGTATTCATCTCTTGGTCTCCCTCTACGATTTTTACCCTCCACGCTGCCCTCCAATACTAAATTGGTGATGCCTTGATGCCTCAGAATATGCCCTACCAACCGATCCCTTCTTCTAGTCAGGTTGTGCCACAAACTTCTCCTCTCCCCAATCCCATTCAATACCTCCTCATTAGTTATATGATCTACCCATCTAATCTTCATCATTCTTCTGTAGCACCACATTTCAAAAGCTTATATTCTCCTCTTGCCCAAACTAGTTATCGCCCATGTTTCACTTCCATACATGGCTACACTCCACACAATTACTTTCAGAAACGACTTCCTGACACTTAAATCTATACTCGAGGTTAACAAATTTCTCTTCTTCAGAAACGTTTTCCTTGCCATTGCCAGTCTACATTTTATATCCTCTCTACTTCGACCATAATCAGTTATTTTGCAGCTTAACCTGCTTCTACATGGGTTGTGGAAGGTGGTAGATATATTGCCCTCCGACTCCTACTCAGTTCCGACTTAAACTGGAACGATCATATGCATAAAGCTGAAGAAATAGCAGCAGTTGCAAGATGCATGGGGACTACCTAAAACGAGGTTGGAATTTTACTGTAGCAGATAGTTTCGAGAAAGGTGACGCGTTTCGAGATATGAGAGTGCCAGAAATATGATTACTAGTGGCTGTAATCAATAAAGGACTTGCCCATAGGATCCAACGCAGGTATGTGCTTGAATGGGAGGACTTGATTCCAAATCCCAGACAGCATTTCTAGCGGACAGCGTAGCACTAGAGATCTGAAAAGCTAGTGTACATTTCTTACGACTTCAATCAGCATGCCATCCACTGTTTCTGATCCTTCTCAATCAAGCATCGCCTATAGCCCAGTTGATATATCACCGAACCTCGGACATGGCATCGTGACAGAATGCGTTACAAATACTGGAGAAATGTCTAGTGGCGGTGGCGTCAGGGAGTTGCAAATACCGGTTTCATACCACGTTCCTTAGCTGAACCACTCTATAAAGTAGGTAATTTTATTACGAGGTTGCACTGTCGGAGACGTGTAAGCGCACTGCTGGTCTGATACTATATACTCCAGCGAACACCGTCTATATTCAGTGTTACGGTATTTGTCTGGACTAAATAACAACCTCATTCAGAGGTAATGTCGTACCTCGATTTGTAAAGCGGGTATGGCTTTTAACTTGGATACTTGTATGCACCTGTAGAACCAAGACCGCTTGTGATGGTAATATGGTTGTGTTTTTTAACATCTCACTGTTTGTAAAACGATTACGCCTCTCTTTCTAGGACATAGTGGTACCACTCGCAAGAAAACTTGTAAGACATGTCCACCCATCGTTGATTTTCAGTCAGTATTATTTCGTATGGCCAGCAATCAGTTATTGACGAAGTATTATACTTTGTAGTAGGGGATGTGTGATAGGTTCGCCTTGAGCATCAGGCTTATAAAGTATGTGTTTGTGTTCAGACATGTGCAAAGGAAGGTATGGATTTGACGTGGAATACTGTGATGGTGAAGGGAGGCATATGTCAAATCATAAGAATGGTAGAGATATTTCTATTTCCAGAGCCACGGCAGTCATCAGGGTGTATTTCCGATACTTTGCTCATTGCCGAATGTCATTCAACTGAAACGGCAATCCTAACATTTAATAGTAAGTATAGCGATCAAATATATATGTGACCGATTTTGTAGGATGATTCTGTCTATGTATGGCCTGTGGTGGGCATGATTCACGTTTCCCATTACAGCAGGAGCCGTCCGAATGGAAAGGCCTGCTGGAATGCAGGAATGTAGCTGAGTCAACTGTGTCGTTCTCTAGACGGCCGAATAGCGAACTAATAGTTAGTATGTGTTGGACAGCTTTCGTGATTGCATGGAAATTTGAGAAGATTCAATATGTACGTGTGTTTACACTGGACCGTTATTCCCCCCCATGTAAATAGTTCGGTTGACTGCTTCTGCACATTTCGCGCCTTTATTTATTAGAGGGAACATCGATTGTGATGTGTGCGTCTAGCAGGTAAAAGACAGGTGGAAGACAGGTTTCCACGCCCGGGTTTCCGGGTTCGATTCCCGGCGGGGTCAGGGATTTTCTCTGCCTCGTGATGACTGGGTGTTGTGTGCTGTCCTTAGGTTAGTTAGGTTTAAGTAGTTCTAAGTTCTAGGGGACTGATGACCATAGCTGTTACGTCCCATAGTGCTCAGAGCCATTTTGAACCAAGACAGGTTTGCTGTTTCTCTAGATATGAGAAACACCTTAGCTGACGTTGTAAATTATAGAGATGATTTAGAATCTGTTACATCACCGACATCAGTATTCGCGAGTTTGCTCTGCTTTTTTCCGAGTTTTCGCCCAAAGGTCTTCGAGTGTCTGGCGGCCGATAGCTATACAAATGATCTAAAAACAGCTGCACAATATAGCAATGCAAGTGTTCGACTGGACCTGCTGTAGTGTACAAACAGGATGGTCAATACGGCTGTAACAATACGTCCCCTCATCGGCACCCCTAGGGGTACCCCCGCATTTTCCTTGTTGTTCTCTCGATAGTGACATTGATTACAGTACACCAACCCACGTTGGTGATGTCTTTCCAAGCATTACGTCTGCAGGTGTGGTATTCATTATCACATAGTGCCGGACGCCTGTCCTTCATAACACTTGTTTGAGAGAATCTTGGCAGGATGCAGCATCTTCCAGAAGCACTGATTCGAAGACTTTGTCACATAGTTTCGTCGTACTGAGGAGATATCAAGACATAAAGCCGGTGTGAGTGTAGGTATACCATAACTTTTTCGGGTGCTGTACAGACATAAAAGATAACTGTGTAAAATGTGTGTATATTGCGGTGTAATGTTACTGTGGCTTATGTTGTGGCATGGGCAGAGAAAAGGAGTGTGTATCCTATAGTGAGGTATGTATAGATTCAGTGCATCGATAACTGTGAAGGGATGAGAGAGATTTTTACGTGGAAAATTATGTACACTATAGATACTCAGATTCGTTCCAGAACCACAGCCGTCAAGAGGAGACATTACCTGTACATCGATCGGTGTCAGACTGCAGCAGCAATCGTAATATTTAATTGCAGTTAGACTGGTTCAACTGGTTCAAATGGCTCTGAGCACTATGAGACTTAACATCTATGGTCATCAGTCCCCTAGAACTTAGAACTACTTAAACCTAACTAACCTAAGGACATCACACAACACCCAGTCATCACGAGGCGGAGAAAATCCCTGACCCCGCCGGGAATCGAACCCGGGAACCCGGGCGCGGGAAGCGAGAACGCTACCGCACGATCACGAGCTGCGGACAGTTAGACTAGTAAATATGTTCCTGGTTCCCAATATTCTTGTGAGTCTTGTATGTATCTAATGATCTGTAGACAACTTTTGTGGGACTTAACTGCCGGTGCAATATGGCGGAGTGTAAAAAATAGTCTTTGCCACTGAAAGTCTCGTCTGCAGAAAAAAAGGGGAGGCAGTGCTCCCACACCAGCAGCAGCAGCAGTTTGACAGGTAAATTCAGTGACGGACGGGCTGTCCCGTTAGGATTGCTAGGATGAACGCACCTGTGCTATTCTGAGAAGCACTGCAACATCTCTCTCGGCATTGGACCCGCACCGCAGCTATGCGTCATTGCACCAACGACGGTGCCTAGGTGAACACGTATTTCCACAGGTATTTATCAGTTGTCTAGTATGAAAGAGATGCCACCGCCTCATCCTTGTGGGGCCCGAACTGACACCTACATGTGGTTTGGCAGCTGACGGCTGAATCACCACTTCGCAGGGACTGCTGGTGCATCCCGACTCCTGGGGATGTGTGTGGAGTCAGCGGCATTGGCATCAGGCATCGAGTGGTGGGATGTGTTTTTTATTAGCGATATTTTTTTTTAAACTATATTCCATCGATTTCACCAACCAATAGGATGCTGCGAATTAAAAAAAGCTACCCCATACATGTTAAGAATATCGATTTAATTGATTTGTATAAATTTTTTTGGATAAACATGGTGTTAGCGGCACAGTAGTTAAGGGGAGGGTGTGCGTGAGTGGGTGACATGGAGCAGAAGAGCAGGTTAAGTGCAGAACACTAGGTTAATTTGCATAATTTTTATGTGAAAAGCAGTGCAATAGTTTAAGAGGGTGGGTGACAAAGAAGAGTGCGCCAGAGATGGCAAAAGCACATGAAACTCGAAATGTTTACCAGAAAATGGTGGGAGGACATAACTAATAACTTAATTTGGTATCAAAGGTGGTTCAATAGTTTAAGAAAATGGTGACATGAAAAACCACTTAGCACAACAATAGGTTAAGTGCCGACAAAGGGCCAAACATTAGGTTAAGACATCCAGAGTACAGAGCCGGACATTAGGTTATGCAACATGTTTGCTCCATGTAATTACTTCTTACAAGACCTACATATTTCCAAACAGCAGAGAATGATGAGCAAGAGAAATGAAACCCCCACAAACTAAATTTTTTTTAAATAAACGATATAGCCTTGAATTTCCTGTTACGAGATCCTTCCTCTCCACCAATTTCCATATATTCCATACCTTGAACCCTCTAAATTGTTGAAATAAACAACATTGCACACATTGTCTAAATTGTTTAAACAATATTCCATACACAGCAATCGAGTTGCCTCCAAATGACCGATCGACTGAATCTTTTTCCTGACAATTTCCGGGAGGGAGGGTGGGAGGAGAGAGGGTTTACCAGAGGGGGAGGTTAATTAATTGATCAATTTAATTAAGTAGTCAATCAAATTTATAAGAGTGAGAGGAGCCTATTCCAATAACTCAGACCTGAAAGTGCACCTGTAGCAGTGAGGGGGGAGGGGGTTGGGGGAGGGGGAGGGGCAGGGGAACAATAGGTTAAGTGCCTGACAATCGAAAGTAAGGATCCTTTTAGCAGAACAATAGGTTAAGCCCCTGTCAATCAAAGGAGATACCTGCCCCTGATATAGGCACAACAAACTTTGTCTCACTACTGATGTGGTCTGATAAATCACACTATACACTGTCTTGCACCGATGAAAGGGTTTGCTCTTGGTGAATGCCTTAGAACGTTGCTTCCACCAAGTGTAGTGCCAACAGTGAAGTACAGAGGAGGTGACATCACTGTTTGGGGATCATTTCCGTGTTTAGGGTGTGGTCTCCTAATTGCACTTAATAAATTACTAAATGCAGGACATAAACACATTTTATAGCAGTGGGCACGGCGTTCAGTAGAGGCACAGTTCGGAGACAGCAATTGTAGTAGCATGACAATGCACCCTGTCACAAAGCAGACACTGTGAAGCAATAGATTGTGGACAATAACATTCCTGAAATGAACTGGCCTGCCCAGAGTCCCGACCTCGACTCAATGTAACACCTTTGGGAAGAACTAAAACGTAGACTTCACTCCAGATCACAGTGTCCAACATCAGTAAGTTCTCTGGTTTCGGCTGTTGAGGTAGAATGGGTAGCCATTCGTCTACAGACATTCAGAGCATCTCATTAAGAGTGTTCCCAGCACAGTCCAAACCGTCATGAAGTCGGAGGCTGGTCACACGCCATATTGACGTCCACTAACAGACAGTGTATACCCTGAATTCAAAAAGTCAGAGAAGATCTAGAACCAGTCCAGATAAATTACTTGGAAGTTTCAGTCAGAAACTTATACAGACGTATAGCTAGTGAAGTTGGAGATCGAAACTGCAAAGAAAACAGAAACAAAGTGAACTAAGGAAAGAAAGAATTTATGGGGAAAAATTATAGCCACATGGAATCTCAGAAAACGGAATGATCAAGCTTTGATCCAGTAGAGTCCAGTCACACATAATAGTTATAGAACGCTTTTACGAATTTTTCTGGGTTTCTTTTTTTGGGGGGGGGGGGGGAGGGGGGTAATCATGACCACAAGATCCCGTCTCTCTTTAACCTGCGCCTGGATAAGTGTCAGAAAAAGTGTACATTGAGTTAATAGTGTTTGCGCCACAGCCAGATAAGTAACCATTTAAATAGATGATTATTATTTAGTTAATTAAAAATATTCTTTATTTATTATTATACAAAAACATTCTTTATGTGTGCTTTTATTTTAATTATTGGTTTAGTTATTGGTTTTAGTTGGTTTAGTTTATTTCCTTATTTCCTTTTATCTTTACTCTCCAGAAAACCTGGAAGATATTTCGTTTTAAATACCACAGGAGAGCAAGAGACGTATTACGCAGCAGCGATCTCGCGGAAATTACTCGTCGTTATCCGCTCCACTTGAAATCTGTAAAACCTTTACTCGCTACGCAGATCGTTTGGCACAACTGTAAGCTGTATTGTTTGATGAGTGTGGATGATAGGTCCAACAATTTAGCAAGTTAAAGTTTATTAATTCTGAGATAATCCCTCGGCGATTTATGACCGTGGAAAATGCAGGTTCGCTCTATAGTTCCAAACCTCACCTCCGAGTGATGTACGTCTCGCAATATCTGCACTGTGATAATAATTTCGGTATGGAGATATACACACCTTGAATACTTTATGTTAGTTATTGGATTTTATTTTGTGCAAAAAACGATTTGGACATTTGCTATATACCGTAATGGTGTCTCACAACAATACAATCTCTCTCCTCCTCTCACACGTCCGGTTTCTCCATTTCCTTCACAAAGAGTCCCTAAAACAAAATCTTTGGTTAGATAAGACACAGAGATGCGTTCGTAGCACGGAGCGTCCGATTCTAGCAGTCGGTATATGCTGGTCACTACAATATCAATTCGTCGCACTTAAATTACAGTTTTGCATACAATGGTGCACCACTCAGCGCTCAACAAAGCACTTAGCAAGATTTCAATTCTCCAGAAAATTGTGAGTGTAGTGATCTGGCACAAGCATATTCCTAAAACGTGGCGGACAGCCCCTATGATGGAGTTGTAGCGGGCTAACAGCACTCGCCAACGCACGCATTACGCGGTGACCCCGCGCCCAAGAGGCGGAGCTGGGAGCCGAGGCTGTGATTTTCGGGCTCCTAAACAGCAGAGCAACCCGCGTGGTGGGCCGATCATGCGTACCGAGCCGGCGGCCGTGAAGGCAGCGACCTTGCGCAGCTTTCTCCCGGCAGACGAGCAGAGAGCACTGCAAGCGAAAGTCCTCACGACCCCCCTGCCACTTGCGCCGGCAGCACGACTGCGTCGATCAACCTCTGACTCCTAGGCGTGGCGCCTCAGCTCAGGCGATGACGAGAGCTAAGGTAATGGCTGAATCCTATTCCTTTATGCAATGGGTACTAGGAAAGTTTGGCAGTACGACGCAACAGTAAGTCGCAGGAGACTGATTGTTGCTGTGTTCTGAGAATATTTCATATTTGCATTGTAGCCGCTGTGCCAAATCTGCGGGCACAGTCGTTCAATAGCAGGATTAGTTTGGAGTGCTTGCTATGGCATCGTGGTCACGAAGTGAGACTCCAGCAGTTTTGCGGTACAACTTCGCGCGTGGCTTAAATATAGGCCAGTGCTTTGAAGAAATGACTCTTGCACTCGGTGATGTGTGTCCACATCGTACAACTATATTCAGGTGGTACAGAGAATTTCAAAGAGGAAATTTCACTCTGAAGGATGCTGAGAGACGGGAAGGCCACGATAGTCAGTTAAGGAGGAAAACATTGACGCTGCGAGGAAAATGCTAGACGAAGACAGGCGAGTGACCTATAAGCAGACAAAGGATACCTTAGGGCTAAATCCACCAGCAGTTCGTTCGATTCTGACTGGTATTTGCAAGTATAGAAACTTTTTTATCTCTGGGTGCCGCATAGACTGACGGGAGAGCAGATAACGCGACGTGTGACTTTGTGCTGGGAGATGTTAAAGGTTTCTAAGGCACAATCTCAGCATGACAGGTGATGAGACTTGACTGCAGTATTATGACGTGCCGACTAAGACTCAAAACGAAGTTTGGCTGTTTGGAGATGACGACATACCCGTAGCTGTCAGAAAACTCCTATCAGTAAAGAAGAAAATGATAGCTGTCTTTTTCAAATCGAGTGGAATTGTGAAGCGTGTTGTTTTGGACACACAGAAGACAGTCACAACGAAGTGATACAGTGAGCAGTGCAGGCACAAGTCATTCACTTTTGAAGAACCTGAGACTGAAGTCAAGAATGGACACTTGGTTCCTCCATCACGACAACTCTCCAGCTCACCGCGCCAAAGCATGCACCGAATATTTGCGGGGTACAGGACTGAAAGTTTCGAGCACCCTTCTTAAAGTGCAGACCTTGCTCCTTGTGACTTTGCAGTGTTCCCGCACGTGAAAATGAAGCTGAAAGGAGTGCAGTTTTCAAGTGATGAGGACCTCCTGAGGGTTTGGCACAGCGAGAGTGCCTTACTCCCTACAGAAACTTGGGGAACTAATTTAGGGATTGGTTTCGGAGGATCGAGAGGTATATTCAGTGTGAGAGAAATTACTTCGAAAAAATTAAATAAACAAAGCTGTACTGCAAAATTTCCCTAGTACTCATAAATACTGTTACTGCTTTCTTACCTTTTTCTTTGGATTCGTGTAGAGCCTTTAAGCCGCAAACCATGTAAATAAATAATAACGTAGAGATAAACTAACATATCGCTCAAGACATAAAGGTGAGCAGAAATATTGCTTAAAACATACAAACGAGTAAAAGTAACGCTTAAAACTTGAAGATCTGAAAAAATATCGCTTAAAACGCAAAGCACATTGTTGCCCATTGAAACTCTGGCCTCCCTGACATCGGTTTGCTGCAGAGTATTTGAACATATTCTCAGTTCGACTATAACAAATTTTCTTGAGACCTGAAGCTTCTGTCCACAAACCAGCACGATTTTAGAAAGAATCGCTGATTTGAAACTCAGCTTGCCGTTTTCTCGCGTGATTTACTATGAACTATGGATGAAGGGCATTAGGCAGATTCCATATTCATAGATTTCCGAAAAGCGTTTTAACGGTAGGCCACTGTAGATTGTTAATAAAGGTACGAATGGCTCGAAGACGTCTTGAATCCTCGACGGCCAGTGATCATCAGAGACAAGGGTAGCGTCAGGAGTGTCCCAGGGAAATGTGATAGGACCGCTGTTGTTTTCTGTATACATAAATGACCTGGCGGAAAGGGTGTGCAGCAATCTGCCGTTGTTTGCTGATGAAGCTGTCATATACGGGAAGGTGTCGACGATAAATGATTGTAGGATGATACAAGATAATATAGAGAAAATTTCTAGTTGGTAGCTCCCTCTAAATGTGGAAAAATTTAAGTTAATGCGGATGAGTAGGAAAAACAAGCACGTAATGAAACTTCCTGGCAGGTTAAAACTGTGTGGCGGGCCGAGACTCGAACTTGGGGGCCTTTGCCCTTCGCGTGCAAGTGCTCTACCATCTGAGCGACCCAAGCACGACTCACGTCACGTCCTCACAGCCTTACTTCTCACAGTACCTCGTCTCCTACTTTCCAAACTTCACAGAAGCTCTCCTGTGAGGATGGGGAGTGAGTCATGTTTGGGTGGCTCAGATGGTAGGGCACTTGCTTGCGAAAGGCAAGGGTCCCGAGTTCGAGTCTCGGTCCGGCATACAGTTTTAATCTGCCAGGAAGTTTCATATCAGCGCACACTCCGCTGCAGAGTGAAAATCTCATTCTGGAAACCCGTAATGTTCCGACACAGCATTAGTAGTATCCTGCTTGACATATTCATGTCGTTTAAATATCTGGGCGTAACGTTGCAAAGCGATATGAAATGGAAGGAGCATGTGAAGATTGTTGTAGGGAAGGCGAATGGTCGATTTCAGTTTATTGGGAGAATTTTAAGAAAGTGTGGTTCATATGTGAAGGAGACGGCATGCAGGGCGCTAGAGCGACCTATTCTTGGGTGCTGCTCGAGTGTTTGGCATCCACACTAGGTTGGATCAAAGGAAGATATCGAAGCAGTACAGAGCGGGCTGCTAGGTCCGTTGCCAGTAGGTTCGAACAACATGCCTGTGTTACGGAGGTGCTTCAGAAACTCAAATGGGAATCCCTGGAGGGAAGACTACGTTCTTTTCGAGCAACACAGTTAAGAAAATTTAGAGAACCAGCATCTGAAGCTGACTGCAAAACGATTCTACCTCCACCGACATAAATTTCGCGTAAGGACCCCGAAGATAAGATACGAAAAATTTGGGCTCGCACGGAAGGATGCAGACAGCTGTTTTTCCATCACTCTGTCTACCAATGGTGCAGGAAAGAAAACTACTAATTGTGGTATAGGCTACGTTCCGCCACGCACTGTACGGCGGTTTGTGGATTACGTATGTAGATGTAGATGTGGGTGTAGAAGAATAATATGAGACGAAATTATACCTATTGAGCGCATATAGTGTGGTAAGAGTAATACGCGATTAAACTTGGGGTCGGCACATATCTCTCCAGCCCGTTGTTAGTCTCCATGACCTTACAGCCGCTATTTGTCACTCAGGTAACTCCTCAAATGACATCATGAGGCTGACTGCAGATAATTTCATTTCTTCCTTCAAGCAAAAATTCCTGGCAGTACCAGAAATCGAACCTAGATCCTCAGCATGGCAGTCAGTAGCAGTCAGACACGCTTTTAATGCAACTACCTTTTTATTTCATGATTTTGCGTGTCATTCTTGCGCAGGCTCCATGCTAATCTTCTCCGTATTTTTCCAATTTTAGCATACGTACCTCCAAAGTCAGTATGCAACAGACGCGGACTTTGCCTACATACAGGCTGTGAGATTCAGTGGACAGAGCAACGGCTGTAACCCGGCTGTACATCGAGTCCAGCTGCGCTTGCAAAACAGATACGTGGTCATCATTCTATGCTGCTGCAACTCCGTGACATTTTCCACGAATCGTAGTGACTGAGCAGTGGCAGTCTCTAGACAACCCATAGCCAAGTGTTTGCAGTGGGTGAGAGGTCTGGAGATTGTGATGGCCACGGTAACAGTCTAACACCTGCTGTATCAGGGTGTGTCAGAAGAGTACCGCAATCATGTGGCCCTGCGTTATCTTGTTGAAAAGTAACAGAGACCTCGAAAAGAAGCCACAGCCTCTGGCTGGCCTTAACACGTCAGAAATGTTAGGTCCGCAGACTGGTAATATTTATTCTTCTTGAAGCCACCGCCACCGCCGGCCGCCGTGGACGAGCGGTACTCGGCGCTTCAGTCCGGAACCGCGATGCTGCTACGGTCGCAGGTTCGAATCCTGCCTCGGGCATGGATGTGTGTGATTTACTTAGATAAGTTAGGTTTAAGTAGTTCTAAGTCTAGGGGACTGATGACCTCAGATGTTAAGTTCCATAGTGGTTCAAATGATTCAAATCGCTCTGAGCGCTATATAGAACTACTTAAACCTAACTAACCTAAGGACATCACACATATGCATGCTCGAGGCAGGATTCGAACCTGCGACCGTAGCGGTCGCGCGGTTCCAGACTGAAGCGCCTAGAACCGCTCTGCCACACTGGCCGGCTAAGTCCCATAGTGCTTAGAGCCAACTGAACCAATTTTTTGAAGCCACGACACATGAACATGTCTTCAGTGGTGGTTGACTCATGTGAAAAGATAATGTGGCAGTACCCCTGTGTCTAGTGCAGTTATCGGTGTAGCACTGTAATGACAGGCAGTGGTACCGAGCGAGGTGGCGCAGTGGTTAGCACACTGGACTCGCATTCGGGAGGACGACGGTTCAATCCCGTCTCCAGCCATCCTGATTTAGGTTTCCGTGATTTCCCTAAATCGTTTCAGGCAAATGCCGGGATGGTTCCTTTGAAAGGGCACGGCCGACTTCCTTCCCAATCCTTCCCTAACCCGAGCTTGCGCTCCGTCTCTAATGACCTCGTTGTCAACGGGACGTTAAACACTAACCACCACCACAGGCAGTGGTGTTCTGGACGTTGTTACATTGTCCATATGGATACTTGATTTGCCACTAGTTACGCCATTTCCTTATTCAAGGCACGTGACGTGGCGGTGTCGTCTTACGCGGCCGAGTGAATAATATGTCTGTTCTTTTGGTTGCTAGTCGCGTGTGGCCGTTGACACCATTCGTGTCGTTGAGTAATGCTCCTCTGATCCGTTTCATATTCGAACGACAGTTGTGGGATACAGGTCAAGGCGAGCAGCAATATCGCGGAACGATAAATCGCAGTCATGATTGGCGACGATCCTACAGCTGTCTAATTCCAACAGTTGTTGGTAAACGTTTCACTTTCTCATACCAGCCACAACAAGTAACCACTATTCAAATGCGTTTTCCTTATTTACAGGGTGAATCATCTAAATTTTGGACTACAAATATTGTCGAAATGAAGAGTACTATTGGTGTGATTGGTAGTCAGGGGTTCGTACTGTTTGCCAATAAACAGATTGTAATAATACTTACAAAGTGTATTTTCTATGAAAACATACACATTTTAAAAGAACAATTCCTATTGACCTCAAGAAACTAAAAGTAAGATAAATTAGAATGGAGTTTGTTGTAGGATTCTAGTGCGAGCCGTTTACGAGATGTCCTACTCATATTTTGAAAAGTTTACGTACCGACACTTGTTGGCGCCATTCAACTTGAGTACTTGTTTGGTATGTTGTAGTCATGTTTGCTTACAACGTGTTTGTGTGTTCCTTGTGACTTGCTAGTCAATTAGTGAGTGGCAGTCCAAGCAGTAGATCGTGAGTGGACGATGGTTTTTACCAATGCAGGAAAAAATCTGACATTCTCATATTGTCTGTAGTGTAGGAAGAATGCTGTTCATCCTTGCACGGTGTATGCAGCAAGATATCCCAGTAGACGTCAACCATCATGGCGGTTGTGTATCAACCTTTTCAAACAGTTACGTGAAAATGGTAGTGTAACCCCCAGGCAACTAACAGTAGGAAACAAGCGACGACAGAAGAGGGAGCAATTAATGTTCTTGCTGCTGTTGCAGTTGATCCGCACATTAACTTCCGCGCAGTCGCACGAGGAAGTGGCATGTGTCAGGCAAGTGCCCTAGCGCTAAGTGGCACTGCATATCTCATTATAGTATTTTGTTTCATGATCATAGAGCGAACTACACTGCGCACCCACTTTTTTTGAAACCGTGTCATTTTCTCCCATTCGAGATCTGACTTGAAGGTGCCTCCAGCCTTCCCTGCCATGTCACCCTCGGGCTCGGAGACGCTTCAAACAAAATGGCTCTGAGCACTATGGGACTTAACTTCTAAGGTCATCAGTCCCCTAGAACTTAGAACTACTTAAACCTAAGGACATCACACACATCCATGCCCGAGGCAGGATTCGAACCTGCGACCGTAGCGGTCGCGCGGTTCCAGACTGTAGCGCCTAGAACCACTCGGCCGCCGCGGCTGGCCGCTTCAAACAGTAAGTTTTGGCCACATGTAAAGAAAGGTCAGATCTCAGTTCATGCGAAGTATGAATTGGGTAATGAAGTCACATTGCCACCAAATTTAAATATTTTTTTATTAAAAATGAAACTCGTCCAGCTGTGCTTAAGACTTCATATTTATTTGGCTACCAGTTTCGACGTTGCGTCAGCGCCATCTTCAGGTCCGTACACTTTGATGAAATAAATTGTGTGTGGCTGAGTACTAGAAGTCCGCCATGAGACCAATACATTCTCCACATGGATGGCGGACAGTAACTGCAGTAACTCGCCGAAAAAAGAAATGCTTCGCACAACTTGACTTAAAGAAGGGTTTGCATGATGTGGCATATTGTGTGCCATAAACTCCGTCTTCAGGCCACCAGTGGCCTACCGGGACCATCCGACCGCCGGGTCATCCACCGTGGAGGATGCGGATAGGAGGGGCGTGGGGACAGCACACCGCTCTCCCGGTCGTTGTGATGGTATTCTTGACCGAAGCCGCTACAATTCGGTCGAGTAGCTCCTCAATTGGCATCACGAGGCTGAGTGCACCCCGAAAAATGGCAACAGCGCATGGCGGCCCGGATGGTCACCCATCCAAGTGCCGACCACGCCCGAGAGCGCTTAACGTCGGTGATCCCACGGGAACCGGTGTAACAACTGCGGCAAGGCCTGTGCCATAAAGGAATATCAGTTTGGTGAGTGAGGGAAATGTGGGGGCAAAAATGGTGGAGGAAGGCCTAGGTATGAGTGCAGTGGGCAGGTTCAAATGGATGTTGGTTACGGCAGTTATGCAGAGATTGAGAGGCTTGCGCAAGGTGTGGAGAACTGCATCAAACTAGCCTTCGGACAGAAGATCGCAACAAAAATACCTCCATAGGGAGCAATTCACACCACAGGCACAAAAACCTGCGTAGCGAATACTCCCAGCACCTGCTCCCCAGTTTTTTGAAATATAATTTTCCGGTACGTCCCGTAATCCCTCATTGTGTGTACACACACACACACACACACACACACACACAATACCCACTTACAGGACACTAATGGAAAAGATACAGCGTGACTGGCTGGAGTGCGGTTATTCACGCACGGCAGCAGCGTTAGCTCGAACAATGCCCAGTCTTGGGCCGCGCTGTAAGACGCTACCCAAACCGTGCGGTCGCGCTCGCCGGATGGCAGGCCGAGGCGTGTGGATCGGCGTCGCGGTGTGGCCTGCTCCTTAGACTCGTAGAGGGTGTGGCGAGCCTGCGCTTGTCTGGCGCCGGACGCGGCCACTGGGGCACCGACTGCCGGGGTCACCTGCCCAGCCGGCGCTCCGCAGCGTTGCGCAAACCCGCACGGAACCCGCTGCCGCTCTCGCTGTTCCCGAATCCGGCAACACTCGTTTCCTGGTTTTGTAGATACCCAGAGAGAGAGAGAGAGAGAGAGAGAACATACACAGAGAGGATGAGGCACGTCAATTAGCGTTCACAGCGGTGCCATGCTATACTGCTGACCGACATGTTTGTCTGGTCATTTTGCGGTTGTTTCGAAAGCGAGGCCGGCCGGAGTGGCCAAGCTGTTCTAGGCGCTTCAGTCTGGAAACGCGCGACCGCTACGGTCGCAGGTTCGAATCCTGCCTCGAGCATGGATGTGTCTGATGTCCTTAGGTTACTTAGGTTTAAGTAGTTCTAAGTTCTAGGGGACTGATGACCTCAGAAGTTAAGTCCCATAGTGCTCAGAGCCATTTGAACCATTTCGAAAGCGAGAGAGTTCGGGTGTGATCTTGTAAGATAAGAAACTGCTGAATTTCTAGTTGAAATCATGCTTGCTGTTTGCTCAGCATTCAGCTGCAAACACAGAGCCAATAAGACAACGAATAGCCGGCCGGAGTGGCCGAGCGGTTCTAGGCGCTACAGTCTGGAACCGCGCGAGTGCTACGGCCGCAGGTTCGAATCCTGCCTCGGGCATGGATGTGTGTGATGTCCTTAGGTTACTTAGGTTTAAGTAGTTCTAAGTTCTATGGGACTGATGACCTCAGAAATTAAGTCCCATAGTGCTCAGAGCCACTACGAATATTTCTCATGCCGAACGAGTACTGTTTACAAATGTCTGTTAGTGGTCTTTGCAAGATCCCCTCGCTTCTAAACTGATACTGTTATTACTCAGCTTAGCCGCGAGTTCGTAGATTTGATTTCATTAATTTAGAGGTACTTCGATACATCGGTATGTATATATTGCAATGATATTATTCTTATGTGTATTCTTTCTTTTGTCACTATGACCTTGGGCGTACTTGTAACTCTGATTTTTGGGCGCGTAAGCGGTTATTAGAGAGTCAAGTTTTGGTCTTCATGTTAAAAAGACGCAAATTGTAGTCAGTTTATGAAATGTGAACTTTAACAGTGAGGAAGATATTTTCAAGTATGTTTTATATTGTGAAGTGATGTTTTGGAACGAGTTACGTGATATTGCAACAAAAGTAATAAAAAAGAAGTGTAACTTAAATTCGGAGTGCTCATTACTTTTTTACATCACCATTGTCCTAACTTGCAAAAGTTTAATCTTCAAGAATGGTTTATGAAACACATCTATAAAACTTTTGAATGTCGCAGAATACACCTAGGCCTCTTTGCGTCCGAGCTTGTCATCATCACTACCTAGATTTTCGACGATTGAGCCATGAGTTCACAACGAGACCAGCGTGGGAAACACGAAAAGATGAGTGTCTGGTTTATCCATTATTTCAAGAAATGACTTCATTAACTGTGCTCTAATGACACCTGCCACATAATATAACTTTGTTGTTGCCCGAAAATGCAATATTTAACAGCTTGAGCAACACTACAATCATAATTAATTTTTGACCTTTGTTGCGGTAGGGTTTACGAGTGTAAGTCGGACCTTCCTTGATCCGCCTTGGTGGGTCGTGTCGTCGGATTTCCTCCTACCTTTGCGCGGTGCAGCTCTCGTAAATGTCGTCCCGTGCAGATTCTTCATTGGTGCATTGGATGTCTCTGTCGGTGGAAGCTAATTATCTGAAATTGCTGTCGATCAACTTTCGGGTATCTATTTACTCGAAATTAACATTCAGAATGCCGTAATATCACTTTTATTCCTATTAGATCAATAATGAAACACTCATGTCACAAACTACTCGTAACCGAGAGCATGGCTACCATCGGATAAGACAGGAAGAGCTCTTAACGCCGACTGCCGACTTTGGTGCGCAGTCCGTATCTCTTACTAGTTTCGTCACAGTTCGTGGATTTCCAATCAAGTTCGTACTTACTAAGATATGCATTTGTTAATGAACGGGTGTGAATTTTAACGAGGCAAAATTATGATAAATATTTTTAAACATCCAGAGGCTCCTCCTAGTATTCATGTTGTCATAAATGACTTTAATTATTAAATATAAATAAACAAAATCGGTGACTTTGGCGCCAAGATGGCGGTACTTCCCGTGTATTTCCCAGGCTGACGCTTGTTGCTACGGTCCAGCGCCGAGCCCCACCCCACGAGGCGCGACATATGGTCGCTTCGCCATCTAGCCAGCCAGCGTGGGAAATGCTCTCCGACTCATGGTCGGCTACGGACTACAGCACTTCCTAACTGTCGTGAATGCATCAATAAGAGACAAATATTTATTAATACTGGTAAAAATGTCTTCCTCACGTAAGAGGCACCTTACATCTTGCACATTTTTTTTTTAACGCTCCAGCTCAGAAAGAACTTTTGCGTGTTTTACCTTGTGTATTGTGGTTTGAACCGGGGGCCTAGAAACGATGGAGAGACTTCGTCCCGCCGTAGTTCGCAGTGGTCCACAACCTCACGCCACAGGATTCCCCCACCCCACCGCCGTCCCACACTGAATCCAGGGTTATTGTGCGGATCGGCCCCCAGTGGACCCTTCCCCCCCTCCGGGAACGTCTCATACCAGACGAATGTAACCCCAAATGTTTGCGTGGTGGAGTAATTATGGTGTACGCATACGTGTAGATAGTGTTTGCGCAGCAATCCCCGACATAGTGTAACCGAGACGGGATGAGGGGAACCAGCCCGCATTCGCCGAGGCAGATGGTAAAACCCCTTAAAAACCATCCACAGACTGGCCGGCAAACCGGACCTGTCTACACTAATCCACTGGGCGGATTCGTGCCGGGGACCGACACGGCTTCCCGCTCGGGAAGCAGCGCGTTAGACCGCGCGGCTAGTCGGGAGGGCTGTGTTTTTCCTTACGTGAATACATTAAATGTGTTCGCAGTTGAATTCAGTCTGGGTGGGGCTGCTGCACCAGCTATTGCGCTGAACAGAGTCAAGCAGATGCCATGTTACAAAAATAGAAGAAAAAGTGCTGCGGCTACCATTTACAAATCTGTGGACAGTATTAAGATTAACGCTAAGCCATGTGGATCACAAAATGTTATATCCGGTTCATCTGTGTTTGTAGGTGCTGTTTTCAATTTTAGTAGAGAGAATACTGATACTCAGGGCAATGGTTGGTTTACTGTTCCGATGCTTCATGCCGTACACATTAAGTTAATTGCAGGTCTGGACACTGCAAGCACTAGAGATGTTATTGCCTGTCGTACCTTTCATGTTGGTGAAGTGCATAACAACGACATGGGCAAATCATCTTATGCATTTAGTATGCCTACTGTTTTGAGAATGCGTAACAAAAGGCAAATTAATGATGATGAAACTGTGTTTCTTTGATGTAAAGGAGTTGGATGTTGCGCATGAATAGCCAAAGGTAAGGCGTACGCTTGCGATAAGCGGGACATCCGGGATCGAGTGCCGGTTGGACACAAATTTTCATTGTCATCATTCCATTCTACAGCTGATGGTCGCCTTATTAGCAATTGCGAATACATTTAATAAATTTCATAACGGCTGTAGTCGCCGCAGTGCCTGTTTGCATCGTAATCAGAATAACACAGGCACTGCAATCTCGTGAATACGTGAATCAAAATGGCTCTGAGCACTATGGGACTTAACTGCTGTGGTCATCAGTCCCCTAGAACTTACAACGACTTAAACCTAACTAACCTAAGGACATCAAACACATCCGTGCCCGAGGCAGGATTCGAACCTGCAACCGCAGCGGTCGCGCGGCTTCAGACTGTAGCTCCTAGAACCGCTTGGCCACCCCGGCCGGCGCTGGGTAGCCGTGCGGTCTGTGGCGTCTTGTCACGGTTCGCGCGGCTCCCCCCCTCGGAGGTTCGAGTCCTCGCTCGGGAATGGGTGTGTGCTGTTCTTAGCGTGAGTTAGTTTAAGTGGTGTGTAAGTCTAGATACCGATGACCTTAGCAGTTTGGTCCATAGTCCTAACCACAAATTTCCACCTTCTTCCTGACCTTCCTCATAGAGGAAAAAAGAGGGATGTGGGGGTAAGAGAGGGTGTGCACTTTCCCGTCCAGTGACACATCCACGGTAGCGTTTAGCAGAATTGTGGTGAGCTTTGGTCCTAATTTGACATCATTAACATACATTACAGGTCGCACGAACTTCTGAGCTGTGTCCTTTGATTCGAAAGTGTAGACACCTTGCTTTTAGAAGCGTCGCCGATCCGGAGGCTCAAGTCGGAGCGATCCTTGCTTTTGAACCATTACAGACTAGGTTGTAGGATCCTTAGAGCCAAATTTCAAACATATACAACGTGTTAAAAAAAGGTACGACAAACTTTCGGGAAACATTCCTCACACACAAATAAAGAAAAGATATTATGTGGACATGTGTCCGGAAACGCTTAATTTCCATGCTAGAGCTCATTTTAGTTTCGTCAGTATGTACTGTACTTCCTCGATTCACCGCCAGTTGGACCAATTGAAGGAAGCTAATGTTGACTTCGGTGCTTGTGTTGACATGCGACTCATTGCTCTACACTACTAGCATCAAGCACATCAGTACGTAGCATCAACAGGTTAGTGTTCATCACGAACGTGGTTTTGCAGTCAGTGCAATGTTTACAAATGCGGAGTTGGCAGATGCCCATTTGATGTATGGATTAGCACGGGGCAATAGCCATGGCGCGGTACGTTTGTATCGAGACATATTTCCAGAACGAAGGTGTCCCGACAGGAAGTCGTTCGAAGCAATTGATCGGCGTCTTAGGGAGCACGGAATATTACAGCCTATGACTCGCGACTGGGGAAGACCTAGAACGACGAGGACACCTGCAATGCAGGAGGCAATTCTTCGTGCAGTTGACGATAACCCTAATGTCAGCGTCAGAGACGTTGCTGCTGTACAGGGTAACGTTGACCACGTCACTGTATGGAGAGTGCTACGGGAGAACCAGTTGTTTCCGTACCATGTACAGCGTGTGCAGGCACTATCAGCAGCCTCCACGGGTACACTTCTGCGAAGGGTTCATCAAACAATGTGTCAATCCTCATTTCAGTGCAAATGTTCTCTTTACGGATGAGGCTTCATTCCAACGTGATCAAATTGGAAATTTTCTAATCAACTTGTGTGGGCTGACGAGAATCCGCACGCAATTGTGCAATCACGTCATCAACACTGATTTTCTGTGAACGTTTGGGTAGGCATTGTTGGTGATGACTTGATTAGGCCCCATGTTCTTCTACCTACGCTCAATGGAGCACGTTATCATGATTTCATACGGGATACCCTACCTGTGCTGCTAGAGCATGTACCTTTACAAGTACGACACAACATGTGGTTCATGCACGATGGAGCTCCTGCACATTTCAGTCGAAGTGTTCGTACGCTTCTCAACAACAGATTCGGTGACCGATGGATTGGTAGAGGCGGACCAATTCCATGGCCTCCACGCTCTCCTGACCTCAACCCTCTTGACTTTCATTTATGGGGGCATTTGGAAGCTCTTGTCTACGCAACCCCGGTACCAAATGTAGAGACGCTTCGTACTCGTATTGTGGACGGCTGTGATACAATACGCCAGTCTCCAGGGCTGCATCAGCGTATCAGGGATTCCATGCGACGGAGGGTGGATGCATGTATCCTCGCTAACGGAGGTCATTTTGAACATTTCCTGTAACAAAGTGTTTGAAGTCACGCTGGGGCATTCTGTTGCTGTGTATTTCCATTCCATGATGAATGTGATTTGAAAAGAAGTAATGAAATGAGCTCTAACATGGAAAGTAATCGTTTCCGGACACATGTCCACATAACATATACTCTTTCTTTGTGTGTGAGGAATGTTTCCTGAAGGTTTGGCCATACCTTTTTGTAACACGATGTATATCATAATGGAAGGCAATTACAAGGTTTCGAAAAACTGGTCCTTTAATTTTGTTATGCAGTGCATTTCGTACAGTTGACTTGTAAATAGTGTAAGGTGGCTATAATTTCGCACCTTACAAGCACCCATCCACATACTTTGCCGTGATCTACAAACACAATTAGGTATCATGTGATAGCTTGTACATCGCATATAAGAATATATAAAAGAGACTGACATTGTCACGTACACCTTGTAAATAATTGTTTACGCTTATTGCATGAAAGGTGACGGAGTGTCTTTATTATCATACTAGTAGAGGTTGGAACGACAGTGGAAATGAAACGGCCGGCAGAACTCAAGCCCTGAGTGGAAGGCCCACAAAGGTGAGTTGGTCCTGCTTAAACACAGGAAGTATCTAGACGGACGTCGTGACACTTCAGCGCTGGGGCACAATAGAGTCGCGACCGGCCAGTGTCGTAGCCGGACGGGGAGGATAATACTCCGGAAACTACGAAAATCTTGGACACAGCTGAGAGGAACGAGGAAGCATCACCTCGGAAACCACGCAGGCTGGGTTATTTCCAAGGATTTTTTCCTCAGAAGCGTATCATTGTACGAGCATAGGTTTTTCCTCGCTGCACGACACAATACTAAAATATGGTTGGTCGGCGTTCGGAAGAATCTGTAGAGAGGGAGAATATTCCGTGGTTTCGAGAATATGATTCGTTTTTGGATTGCGAGGATGAGGAGCCGAGCCTTGTTGGGATGGCAGCAATGGAGAGACGAGGTCTTCCGTTGTGAGTGCCCGTGTGTGACGGTAGCTCGATATCAGCTTTGTTGGTACAGACGGAAAAAAATGGCTCTGAGCACTATGGGACTCAACTGCTGAGGTCATTAGTCCCCTAGAACTTAGAACTAGTTAAACCTAACTAACCTAAGGACATAACAAACATCCATGCCCGAGGCAGGATTCGAACCTGCGACCGTAGCGGTCTTGCGGTTCCAGACTGCAGCGCCTTTAACCGCACGGCCACTTCGGCCGGCTGGTACAGACGGACTTGCTGTCTTTGCTCTCAGGAGAGTTCATAATTAGAACAGTTAGGCACCGTACTGTTGCGAGTCTATACGATTCTTGACTTCACCTCCGGGTTGGAAGTCGTCATTGAGTACGCAGCGTTCAGTAATTGAGAGCACTTCCTCTGCCTATATTTACGTTGAGACGTTTTCTGAACTTCGTCCTTGCGGCTGGGAGTTCGCGTTTCTCGACTGTAGAACACAGAGAGGAGAAGACAGTATTAGAGTATATTAGTCAGAGGACTGCCTTTTGCCGTCCAAGTGTTTGAAAGAGTTTATTTGTGGCTGGAGTTCTTCCATCGTCGCAGACGGGTACGAGAACCATCACTTCGACGCACCGGACGCAGTACATACGGTGATATCGCAAATTGCTTCGGCTTATTAGGGCTATAAAAGCTAAACAGCTGTGATCACATTAGTTTATTTCCACTGAGGTTCCACACCACCGTAGATAATCTTTGAAAGTAGTGTCTTCTAGTGTTTGGTATGTAAATGATGTCAGTCATTTCGCTTTATTGATATTAGACCGAGCAGTTATAACAAGGGACAGAGTTGGGCAACTGATCAGTAATTTTACTTAGGAAATGTAAACTTTGTAATATAAAGGTTTTTTTTAATCTACAATAAATATATAAGCACTAACAACGTGAATCATTTAGTAGGATTAGTTTCCTTCATCATTCATTTATGTTTAGATTGTAATTTATAGAATTAAGAGATCCTAAGGTCTGCTTCAGGGGGTAGTCAGACAGGGCCAAATCTAGCGTTTATTTCTTTCTGTTGCGCACATTCATTTTACACCTGCCTGGAGTAGTATCTTGGAATAGTACTGAACTACACTTCAGTTGAATTATATTTTATTTTGTGTACCGAGGTCTTCAGATAACTGGATGTTACAATGGTCTTAAATCGGTTACATTTCTATGTATTTTCTTTATATGCCATATGAAAAATGTACTTGAAACCTGCTGTGATACAATAGAAAATGTACAGCTGAGGCGAAACTTCACATGCTGTTTTTAATTAAATGAGACTTTCGAGTGGAAAAGCTGCAAGTATGTAAGTATTGGTGTGGTGTAGGATCTGACTCGAAGAGACTTGAAACAGAGTCATGTTATGGTACCCATATTTCAAAACGTAGAAGGAAACAACTTACGTAAATCAGAAATTTCATTTCGTTCGCATGATAAGCAGTACCTCTGGAACACACTGACAGCTACGGCGAAACACTTATGCTGTAGGTTCTTGCGGTGCCTTTCACTTACAATCCACGTTTCTCTCCTTCGAGCAGCGAAAGAGCTCTAGTTCTGCAAGAAAATTGTTAGCGAAACGCAAGTAGCTAGAGCCCATTGCATAAGAGAAGGTGGTCAAAAAGACTGCTGTGAAACTAGGGCAGAACTGTGGCGCCGTTGTTCTTGCGATGCACTGCTTTATTTCCGCTCCATTGCCACTCTGAGCTCGTCGTGCTGTTCACTCGGCTGTGACTCAACAACGTTTTATATCAGCAGCTGCCTTTGGAAGTGAATTTCCTTAATATCAGTCGTGGTGTAGAAAATTTTTCACCAAGCTGCTTTACGGTGCTGACTCGAAAGGATTCCGAAAACTAAAGAGAGTATGAGCACTGGGCGTACACAACTGCAGTAAAATATAGATGCCTTTGTTGGAATAGCTTCACTTGTTCGTATTGTTGTACACTTATCAACGTGAGTCGAAGCTGGAAATGCTATTACAAAGTGACCACTTTGGTATACTGGGGCAAAGTTCCATCGGACGATTGATTCTAATGAATGGTTCCACGCCATTAGCTTCGCAGCTACCTTTGTCAGAGGTAATTTTGCAGTGCTCGCTTGCTAACGCCCTGGTTAGCGGGTTCGTTATCAGGCCATCTGGCAGCCTCTGCTCGAAGCGCAGCGAGGAATTTCATCTTCACCAACCATCTCCGTGTTCTGGGCGAGAGCTTCACTTACCCTGTTAAACACTTTCTCTGTCTTTCGTAACTCAGTTACCCAACCGGACATGATGATGCAGGAAAAATGGAATTCTGAAGTGCAGTCTAACAAACGTATTTTTTTCTACATAATCACGCAATTCTGCATTTATAACCACTTCGGTAGGAAATTTATACCCTCTAATATACTGCGGGGCGTCCCACCCGTAGGATCTTCTTTTCATCAATCAATTTGTTCAGAACGCATCTGAACGATGGCGGTACAAGAGACTTTTTTTCGTGACTGAGGTATACTTACTTGGGAGTTTTTTGACGTGGAGACGAGACGAATTGTCAAAAATAGCTGTCGTGGTTGGAAGTGGTCGTGACCATAAAGTGAAGAAAGGAACCTAATACTGTAGCGTCTGAACGTCGACTGTCTTACGTGTGTACAAGGAATAGCGTACCATTCGCAGCCTTATAACATGGCATGTAACCGACAGGGCCGGCCGTGGTGGCCGAGCGGGTCTAGGCGCTTCAGTCCGGAACTACGCGGTTGCTACGGTCGCAGGTTCGGATCCTGCGTCGGGCATGGATGTGTGTGATGTCCTTAGGTTAGTTGGGTTTACTTAGTTCTAAGTCTAGGGCACTGATGACCTACGTCCCATAGTGCGTAGAGCCATTTGAACCATTTGAACCGACAGGGACCATAGAGAAGCGTCACCTCTTGTCAATGACAGTCGGTTTCAGAACTGACAGGAATTGCTGTTGTCAGTGAATTCAGATCCGTCTCGGACAGTTACGGAGCAAACACTGCGAAGGGAACAGCATCCAGTGGAGTAAGATAAACCGTAGTTGACTACTGCACACTGCAACACGTAAATCTGCACGTCTACAGCAGGCCAAACAACACAAAAACAACTGTAGCTAACTCGAGGAGTGTTCTATGGTCACTCGAGTACCGATGTTGCCCACTCTCCCTGACGACCAAACGAGGTGTTTAGCCCGCAGTGTTGAGAGGGTGCAGTTCAAGTTGGAGGTGGTTATTTGTTGCTTTGAGCCCGTTTTTCATAAACTGCAGTGTGTAGAGTGTGCGTTTCCAGCTGGAGATGGTTATTCGATGTTTTCAGCGTGTTTTTCGTAACTTGCAGTATGCGGAGGATGCAGCTCGAGCTGGAGATGGTTCTTTGTTGTTTTGAGTGTGGTTCTCGCAATTCATAGTATGCTCTTTTGTTTTTTTTGTTTTTTGAGCGTGTTAATCATAACCCGCAGTGTGTGAAGGGTTTAGATCAAGCTGGAGATGGTTCCTTATGTTTTTGTAACCTACAGTGCGTGGAGGGTGCAGATCAAGCTTGAGATAGTTCTCTGTTGTTTTGAGCGTGTTTCTCGTAATCCGCTGGGTGTGGAGGTTGCATTTCAAGCTGTAGATAGTTCTTTGTTTTTGAGCGTGTTTCTGTAAACCACAGTGTGTGTAGGCCGCAGTTCAAACTGGAGATGGTTCTTTGTTGTTTTGAGCATGTTTCTCGTAACCTGCAGTGTGTGGAAGGTGCATTTGAAGCTGGAGACGATTCTTTGTTTTTTCGTAACCCACAAAGTTTTGAGGGAGTAGTTTAAGGTATAGACGAGTCTTTGTTGTTTTGAGCAGGTTTCGTGTGGTTACTTGAGCCTATTCTTTCATATTGCTGTGAACATCAATCAGGATGTTTATTTCAATATGCTTGCTGACCAAACAACTTATGCAGACTCTCCTGACTTCCAAAGTGCTAACAATTCCCTGTAGCTCAATAGCCTCACCCATGTCTTTCAATTAGACGCCAATTTGGCAGCTTACAAATCCCTAACGTACCCTACTAATCCTGTTCAGAAAATGGAGCTACTGTTTAATGTGGAATCCGAACCAAGTACCGTTCCATGTGATACTTTGTATCGTTGAGAGCTTAAGTTTATATTTAAGGCAGACTTAAATATTATGTAGTCTGATTCGTAGCCAATCCCGCGACCTTTTGGTTTAGACATGCATGCGCTTTACCATCAGAAAAACATGACAACAATTGTGTTCACAAGCCATCATGCATAAGTTTCTGGTTTGATTAAAATTCATTTTAATACCAGTTATCATATTAAAATCGTTATTTCTTAGGTAACTGTCATGTAAAATAAGGTACTGTGCGTGTGAATCCCTGGTCTGCTGTAACAGTGGTCCTGATGGCCCTAATGAGATCAGGTCAAACAAATAAATAAATAAAATAAACATTCAGACAGCCTATAGCACTTAGTCTGGGCCACTAAATCACCCAGCCTTAATGACATACAAAATGATCTCCGAAACGTGGTAGCTCTACGTTATCATCGTCATCGTTATCATCTTCGCCTTCGTCGTCGTCAACGATTAGGCGCTTCGGCCTGTTGTACCTTAGAACCGTTCACGCCATCTCTTTAATGAACGTTTCATAATCGATAAAAAAGTAATAAGTTGGTGTCTGAATTCTCTTCTTTCCTCATTTAGTTGTGCCAAAGGCTAAACCCATATTGTACGTCTAACATACGTCCTTATACTGTTGGTATTAATCACTTATTGAAAATTTTAACATACAATTTGTAATAGGAATTTAGCAGATATATTTCTCAGCAATCTGCACATTGTGATTTAAAATTTTTTTTTTCGTAAATACGGCACATGAAAGCTTCATTTCCATCCACTTGGCACATGTCTCCTCAGCCAGCAAGCTTTCGAAAAAATTAAAAGTCTATGCTTTAGTTTTATCAGGCTGCACATTTAATCAATTCCATATTTATACTGCCTGCCTCCATAGCTGACTGGCATGCTGAGGACTCGAGTTCGATTCCCAATACTGTCATGGATTTCTGCTAGGCGGGAGGACTAATGCGGAGTGTACTCAGCCTCGTCAGGTCAGCCGAGGAGGTACTCCACTGATTAGTAGCAGTTCCAAGGTCAAGAAACCCGACATCTAGGATAGCGGTGTATCACATCTGATGACGCCATTGGCGTAAGATGACACAGAGGTCGGTCGGGGCCAATTGACCATTCTAGGGCCAGAACACGGAACGTTATCTTCACACTATGTTTAGACACTGCTGGAAAACAGTTAGTACACCCATTTAAAGGTTTCCAATTTACTCAAGATCTATTGTTACAACTGTGGTGTCACCGCCAGACACCACACTTGCTAGGTGGTAGCCTTTAAATCGGACGCGGTCCGGTAGTATACGTCGGACCCGCGTGTCGCCACTGTCAGTGATTGCAGACCGAGCGCCGCCACACGGCAGGTCTAGAGAGACGTCCTAGCACTCGCCCCAGTTGTACAGCCGACTTTGCTAGCGATGGTTCACTGACAAATTACGCTCTCATTTGCCGAGACGATAGTTAGCATAGCCTTCAGCTACGTCATTTGCTACGACCTAGCAAGGCGCCATTATCATTTGCTATTGATCTTGTAATTCATGTATCATCAAGAGCGATGTTCACCAATTATGGATTAAAGTTAAGTATTCCAGCAGCTACGTACTTTTCTTGATAGTATAATTACGTTACCTTGTTCCAGACCTCACGCCAGTCTGCGTGAGCATAAAACGCGTGCATTTCGTCCTCCTCTAGCAAGACGGTGTTGGCTCTTCTGCCAACACAACAACAACAGTGCATATGGAGTACATGAAAAGATTACATTTATAGATCAAAAGTACAAGCGGTTCTGAAGTACCAGGTATCGATGCATGCTGAATCACTCATACTAGTACACCACGTATCCTCCACGGGCGGCAAAGCAGGCATTGACTCTGGCATCCAGTCGATCCTACAGATTGTGAACACTGCCCTGGGACACTTTCAAGTTATGCCACGCCTCCTCCACCTAATCAGGTACTTCTGTAGGAGTTGTTGGTTGACGAGTTGCAAGAGTCACTTCTCGTCCATCATATCCCAAATGTGCTCAACCGGCGACAGGTCCGGAGATTATGTTGGTCAGGGAAGTTTCTGCATGTGTAGCAGAGCACATTGAGTTTCACGGGCAGTGTGTTGGAACAAAACATCACCTTCCTGTTGCAAGAACGGATAAAGGACTAGTCTGACAACATTCAGTGCATACTGAGCGCTGGTTGGTGTCCCTTACGGGAACACCACAGGTGAACGAGATTTGTAGCTTATCGTATATGAGACCATAAGGCGTGGTGTGAGGTCAGTGTGTCTTGGATGAATACACTTTACAAGACCGAACGCAACAGGTCTACGTACGTGCAAACGAGCGTCGCTTGCGCGACTGCAGAATTTGCTTTCATCGCTGAAGACCACGGCGCGTCATTCCACATTACGTGGATCCTCTGATGGCACCTGTAGAGCCTTGTTCGTTGATGGTGTGACGTGAATGGAAGAGGGGCTAGAGGTGTGCATGCTCGTAGTCCCACAGCTAATTACCGGTTAGCAAAATTCGTGTTGCCACGTCTGGGTTCACGAGCCCTCTTATCTGTGCTGTGGTAGGTACACGATCTGCCACTGCTGTCCTTACAATACGACGATCTGGAAAGGGGGGGGGGGGGACGAGAATGATCACGTGACCACCGATGCACCAATGCCAGCATCGTTGCACAACTGACGCAGCAAGTCCAACTTATGTGGCATTTCTCCGAAAGGAGTATCCCACCACACGGAGGGCCACAAGTTGACCCATTTCAAACTTTCCCAGTTGGCTGTAGAAAGCACGAGTGCGTCTCTTTGGCGTGGTTACCTGCTTGCACTGAGCCTCCTGGCTGTGAGCATTTCGTATTAAGGGGTTGACACAGATGGCGCTCTGGTAGCTATGCTTCTGCACTCTCTGTTGGCGGACGACAGTGAAACTATTATTAGTACATCTACTACCCGCGGGTGGCATATGCCGTCATAGGATCAAAATCGACGTCTTCCAGGCACTTAAATGTGATTTGCAGAGTATCCAAGTACATGTAGATGTCTTTCCACGAGTACAAATTTTTCTTCCTGGAAGTATATTACCAGAGCCCGGCGACTTTTTTTTATTTTGTTTCTTGGATCACATTTTTCATCTCTTTCGATGTTATCGTATCTACAGAGTCGTTGATACTGGAATCTAAATCATGAACTAGTGCCTTCGTCAGGGTACGGCAGAACTAAAGGAACTACTATACACATTTTTTCACCGAACTGAGGCTGTGTTACACGGATATATCGTCTCCATGCGTATAGCTGTGGGGTGTGGGATCCGCATCAGGTGGGACTGACGGATGACATGGAAAAAGTACAAAGAAGGGCAGCTCGTTTTGTATTATGGCCAAATAGGGGAGATAGTGTCACAGACATGATACGTGAATTGGAGTGGCAATCATTAAAACAAAGGTGAAACTTCCTGGCAGATTAAAACGGTGCGCCGGACCAAGACCGGAACTCGGGACCTTTGCCTTTCGCGGGCAAGTGCTCTACCAACTGAGCTACCCAAGCACGACTCACGCCCCGTCCTCACAGCTTTAATTCCGCCAGTACCTCGTCTCCTACCTTCCAAACTTCACAGTAGCTCTCCTGCGAACCTTGCAGAACTAGCACTCCTGGAAGAAAGGATATTGCGGAGACATGGCTTAGCCACAGCCTAGGGGATGTTTCTAGAATGAAATTTTCACTCTACTACCGTTTTAATCTGCCAGGAAGTTTCATATCAGCGCACACTCCACTGTAGAGTGAAAATTTCATTCTAGAAACATCCCCCAGGCTGTGGCTAAGCCATGTCTCCGCAGTATCCTTTCTTCCAGGATTGCTAGGTTCGTAGGAGAGCTTCTGTGAAGTTTGGAAGAGACGAGGTACTGGCTGAATTAAAGCTGTGAGGACGGGGCGTGAGTCGTGCTTGGGTAGCTCAGTTGGTAGAGCACTTGCCCGCGAAAGGCAAAGGTCCCGAGTTCGGGTCTCGGTCCGGCACACCGCTGTAGAGTGAAAATTTCATTCTATTATAACAAAGGTGTTTTTCGTTGCGACGGGATCTTCTCAAGAAATTTCAATCACCAGTCTTCTCCTCCGACTGCGAAAACATTCTACATAGGGAGAAATGATCATCACGATAAAATAAGACAAATCAGGACTCGCACAGAAAAATTTAAGTACATGTTTTTCCCGCGTGCCGTCTGAGAGTGGAACGGTCGAGAGACAGCTTGAAGGCGGTTTATTGAACCCTCTGCCAGGCACTTTATCGTGAGTAGCAGAGTAATCACGTAGATGGAGACGTAGATGTTTATTTTTTTGTGGTGTGCTTACGTACGCCATAGACCAATAAGACACCGAAAGATATCGCGTGCTCGTAACGTCCCCTCGCCACGTGTTGGGGAGGAGGAATTTGTGTCGAAACACGGCCAGCAGGATCAGGTCAGTCTGTTTACGGAGAAGCTGTCCGTGCAGTATAGACGGCGGGAGGCGACAGGAAGCGGCCTCGCGATGTAACGGGATCTGCCACAGCCTGCCGCCGCCGACAGGTTCCGAAGCCAGGACCTGCAGGCCGCCTGTGACGTCACGACACGCACGGGCGCCTGCCCATTATGCAACACTTCGCGCTCGCCGACCTGGTGACACGGTGCGTAACCGCCCACCACAAGGGGCCAGGAGCACGCCACTAGCTACTTCGGTAATCGAAATGCGATTTGTCGACAACCACAGGTGGTTCGCACCAATCTGTTGATGGCCCACTGAGCCCGCAGCTGTTGGAAGATTAAGGTCAGCTGTGAAGGCTGCACCTGTACTGCAAAAAACTCGTTGTAACGTACTGTTTTCAAACATACAGGGACGAGATATTAGTAAGAGTTAACTGGCCGACGTACACTGAAGCTCCAAAGAAACTGGTATAGGCATGCTTATTCGAATACGGAGATATGTAAACAGGCAGAATACGACGCTGCTGTCGGCAACGACCGACCAGGGTGGCCGAGCGGTTCCAGGCGCTACAGGCTGGAATCGCGCGACCGCTACGGTCGCAGATCCGAATCCTGCCTCGGGCATGGATGTGTGTGATGTCCTTAGGTTAGTTAGGTTTAAGTAGTTCCAAGTTCTAGGGGACTGATGGCCTTAGCCGTTAAGTCCCATAGCGCTCTGAGCCATTTGAACCATTTTTTTGTCGGCAACGCCTACATAATGTAAGACAACAAGTGTCTGTCGCAGTTGTTAGACCGCTTACTGCTGCTACAATTGCAGGTTTTCAAGATTAAACTGAGTTTGAACGTGGTGTTACAGTCAGCGCTCGAGCAATGGGAAACAGCATCTCCGAGATAGCGATGAAGTGGGGACTTTCCCGTAAGACCATTTCACGTGTGTACCGTGAATATCAGGAATTCGGTAACTCACCAACATCGCTGGGGCTGGAAAAAGATCCTACAAGAACGGGACCAACGACGACTGAAGAGAATCGCTCAATGTGACAAAAGTGCAATCCTTCCGCAAATTGCTGCAGATTTCAATGTTGGGCCATCAACAAGAGTCAGCGTGCGAACTATTCAACGAGACATCATCGTTATGGGCTTTCGGAACCGACGGCCCCCTCGTGTACCCTCGATGACTTCACGACACAAAGCTCTACGCCTCGCCTGGGCCCGTCAACAACATTGGACTGTTGATAACTGGAAACATGCTACCTGGTCGGACGAGTCTCCTTTCAAACTGTATCGAGCGGATGGACGTGTACGGTCACGGAGACAACTTCATGAATCCATGGACCCTGCATGTCAGCAGAGGACCATTCAAGCTGGTGGACGCTCTGTAACGGTGTGGGGCGTGTGCAGTTGGAGTGATATGGGACCCCTGATACGTCTGGATACGACTCTGACAGATGACGCGTGCGTAAGCTTCCTGTCTGATCACCTGCATCCATTCATGTCCATTGTACATTCCGACGGACTTGGACAATTCCAGCAAGACACTGCGACACCCCACGTGTCCAGAATTGCTAGAGTGGCTCCAGGAACACTCTTCTGAGTTTAAACACTTCCGCTGGCCACCAAACTCCCCAGACATGAACATTATTGAGCAAATTTGAGATGCCTTGCAACGTACTGTTCAGAAGAGATTTTCATCCCCTCGTACTTTTACGGATTTACGGGTAGCCCTGCAGGATTCATGGTATCAATGCCCTCCAGCACTAATTCAGACGTAGTCGAGTCCACGCCACGTCGTATTGCGGCTCTTGTGCGTGCTCGCGGGGGTCCTACACGATATTAGGCAAATGTACCAGTTTCCTTGGCTCTTCAGTTTGGAAAGTTTGTTGGCATGCATTAAAAGGAACGAGGGAAAGAACGACGACTATGGTTTAACCTCCCATCGAGAGCGAGGTCATTAGAGACGAAGCACAAGCTCAGAATGTTTGTGTTGTGCATAACTTCGTGATGGGCTGCAGAGGAGTCCTGAAACTGTTTTCGTAGAAAAGCTGGACAAGAGCAGAAATGATTAGTGAGCAAGTAAAACAGCAGACAGAAGTTTTGCGTAAATTGTATTTCTGCAAACGTATGAAAACTCAATACAAAGAGCGTAGCAAGGAACAGAGTCCAGCTATTACAACAACAACAATGATGGAGACGGAGCCGCTACTAGGTGGCATCTGTGTAGTTTCCTACAGCGATGAGGTTCCAAGCGCTAGTAACCTGAGCGGCTGCCATTGGTGCTCCTACATTGCGGGGGCAGAGCGCGCTCGTGGTACGGATCTGCTGGAGGTGTGGCTATCTGCGCGCGCGCGATTGGTTCCGCTGTATACCGCGCGACCGCTGTCGGCGCCAGACGGAAACTTGCGATTCCGTTGCTATGACGCACGGGTGGTGCAAGGAAATCGGCTGTGCTCTTTCAAACGAATCATCCGTGCATTTGCCTGGAACGATTTACAGAAATCACGGAAAATCTGCCAGACGCTGTGGCCGAGCGGTTCTGGGCGCTTCAGTCCGGAACCGCGTTGCTGCTACTGTCGCAGGTTCGAATCCTGCCTCGGGCATGGATGTGTGTGATGTCCTTAGGTTAGTTAGGTTTAAGTAGTTCTAAGTCTAGGGGACTAATGACCTCAGATGTTAAGTCCCATAGTGCTTAGAGCCATTTGAATCATTTTTGAACGGAAAATCTAAATCTGGCTGGGTGGTCACGGTGCTGAACTGTCGTCCTCCCGAATGAGAGACTAGTGTGCTGGCCACTGCTCATGGACTGTGCGGCTGGTCCCGGCGGAGGTTCGAGTCCTCCCTCTGGCCTGGGTGTGTGTGTGTATTTGTCCTTACGATAATTTAGGTTAAGTAGTGTGTAAGTTTAGGGACTGATGACCTTAGCAGTTAAGTCCCATAAGATTTCACACACATTTGAACATTTTGTTGCCGACCACTGCGCCAACTCGCTCGGTTTAAAGGGAACGAGACAGACGACTGTAAGTGGAACTACGTCTGGTCTATGTTCGTGAAGTTTGTTTACGTTCGTTGGGCGTGACAAGTCAGATCATCGCAGAATGGAAATAATTTCTAGGCACCAGGACTCGGCTGATATACGGTTCGTTGGCAAGATGGAAGTCAGATCTACTCCCATGTATAGGGCATAGCATTTTTCAACGCCAGTTAGTGAAGGGAAGCAGACTACCGAAAAACTACCAGTGTCATATCACAGTTGAATGGCGTGGAACGATTCATTAGAATCAATTGTCCGATGGAGCTCAGCTCCAGTATATGGAACCGGTTACTTTGTAAGAGCATTTTCAGCTTCGACTCATGTTGATAATAGACGGGGAGGGGTTTCAATATATCTCTGTTACATTCGATCATCTAGTAACATTACAAATTAAGGCTCCAGAATATTTTCCAGTTTACACAGTGTTGTGTCACAAAATCATCTGAGGCCTTCCTTTCCAAAATAGCCGACCAAGTAAAAAACAGTAGTCGTATAGCATCGTAGGCTATGGGGATCCGAAGGACAAGTTCAAACCCACTAACTGCAAAGGTCTTTTTGTTCTACGCGGAAAATGGCATCTTTCCTTCGCGAAGTGTGGGAGTTGTGTTTATCTAGTAAGAGAAGGTGGCTGTAATGATTGTGTGTGTAGTTTTCTGGCACATTTGTGCTGAATGATGATGATGAGAGAAGGGGGCGGGTGAAGCACGTTTTCTGTACCTACTGGGTGATAATTATTGAACTATATGAAATAAACGTAAATTAGTTACAAATTACGGCGTGCACACACTTTATTCAATATGTTAACGTCACTATAGATATTTGGATTTAGGTTATGACATGTTCGATATGCCTGACATTATTGGCGATGATGTGGCGCAGACGAATAGCGAAATTCTGCATGACCCGCTGAAGTGTCGGAACACTGATGCTGTCGATGGCCTCCTAAATGGCTGTTTTCAGCTCAGCAGTGGTTTTGGGGCTATTGCTGTACACCTTGTCTTTAATATAGCCCACCAATAGAAGTCGCATGTGTTCAGATCCGGAGAATATGGCGGCCAATCGAGACCGCGTGCCAGTGACCTCTGGCTACCTCAGAGCCAGAATGCGGTCCCTAAATTTCTCCTCGACGACATCACTGTCTTGCTTCGATGGGTTCTAGCTCCGTCTTGCATGAACCACATCTTGTCGGAATCAAGGTCCCTTTGGATAATGGAGATGTAACCATCTTCCAAACCCTTCACGTACCGTTCGGTAGTCACTGTGCCATCAAGGAATATCGCACCGATTATTCTGTGACTGGACTTTGCATTGCACACCACACATTCACCCGCTGAGAGACTTCTCTATCTCACCCCCAAATGCACCAATTTTGCTTATTGACGAACCCATCCAAATGAAAGTAGACTTCGTCGATAAACGAAAGGCGCGTGCACTTACTAATTCCCAGCATGCCGCACGGCCAACCCTGCAGTTTGAACGTCCTAACGCAAACCGTTCAGAATTTATGACGATTTTATTGCATACAGTTCAGTAATTGTCACCCTGTAGCTTTCACCTCCAGAATAGCACCAAAGGCACCTCCGAGCTTGACGTCTCCATCCGATGGACGGATCACAGTCAAGAGGTCACACACCTCCTCTTCATGAGGCACTGCGAAGTGTTTCGGAATTTAATACAGGACATTGGCGCAAAGTTTGGCGATTAGGAACTTTACACCATCACCCCTCCTCCCCTCTTCCGTAAAAGCAAAGGGTTAGCAGCGAAAAGCTTGTGGCTTGCCCAGGCAGTTACCCATCCAAGTACTGCCCGCACGCAACCTTGCTTAACTTTGGTGGTATGACGAGAACCGGTGACTTCAATGAGGCAAGGCCGCTGGCAGCTGACCAATTATATGTACTACGCATTTTAACAGGACTTATTCTGTTTTCAAGTAGACGTATGTTTCTTTTGTAACCACAAAAAACTGTATTCTGTGTCTTTTCATGTAAACATAGAGTAAATATCTCTGGAGTGAGCATTGCGTTCTGCGCATGTTGTCAACATTAAACCAGGATTGTCACGTGATCTCGGGACTTCGCTGTGCCTGTGTGCTTTCTCCAGCGTTTGAAGTTTATAATACGAAGAGTTTTTGTTGTGTTTCACAGTTTGTTGATAGTGTAATAGCGATGGTGAATTACGTTGTTGCTACGGATGGAAAGAAAAATATGTGAAAGGAGGGATAGTAACTTTTCATGGGTACATTCCATATAGCTCTAATTATAGTTTTCATTTTAGTAAGAGACACTGTATACGTTTAAAAATTTCGAGACGCATTATAATTAAGACTTGATTCTGTAGACCTATTTTTCTACGATTTTATGGTTATATAATAGATATTACGGCTCGTACGAAAGCATATACAAAAAATCGCTTCCTCTCGTAAATTTGCTAGTGGAACAGGAAAGGGAAAGGTTAGTTGTTTCAGTAAATACTATCCTCCATGCATTTATCAGTGACTTGTCAATTATGTATATAGATTACTCCGTCTACTATTTATTTAATGAACTGGGAGCAAGTACTTAAAATGCGTTAAATAAATACCTCAAAGTGCCACCAGTAAGAAAAATTGTGCTTTAGGTCGCAAAAACGAGAAAATAAATACGCAAAAATACAAGAAAAAAGGACGAATTAGCAGGGATATAATCGCCAATGTGTGGTAAATTCGGTGTTTTTCGGACACTTGCGAAAGTACTAACGTACTGTTAAGTCGTTTTGCAGGACTATCACTGCAAAAATGTACTTCAGGCTCTGTAATACTATAAAGTGCCATATCATACCGAAAACTGCCAAAAATCGAGTGCATCTGAACTGTGACACCTATCGCAAAGAAGCAGAATGTAATATCACTTGCCCTTAAAAGTTACGTAGCTGGTTTATTCCCGGTATCAAATGGATACTGTTAAAATGTCTTCGCAACATATATAAATAATCCACTACAAGTACGAAAAGAATCCGTCTGTACTAGGGCTGTAATGACATTCTAAATATACAGGGCGCTATACGAACAAACACACGACGCCCCGAGATCACGTGACCAGGCCGGCAATGTATGTTGACAACACAAAATTTGTTCTGCGCATGTGAGTGCTCACTCCAGAGATATTTACTCTTTGCATGTAAATGGCGCTCATCAGGAGAATTTTGACGCCGCCGAATAGTGAGCTGTGTCGAGTACATGGTCACCATCTGCTAATGCGGCGAAGGCCATCTCTCCTTGGAGAAGCGCCCGTGTGTAGTCCTGGGAAGTTCCGTTCGTTATTGTGACTGAAGAACTATTACTTTTATTAAGGAATTTGCACATTCTATTGTTTCCCACTGTGTATAATGGTGCATTTAAGCGAGAGGACAAAGAAACGGGCCTAGTATGTAGTCTCTGACTGACTGCCCAGTTGACGGATAATCTGTGTTGATGGCTCTTCACAACTGTAGCTTTGGGGATTTCATCGGCTGAACATGACGACCACGACTATTCAACAATCCGTGTGTGACGAAACAGGCTTCATCCGTAAAAAAGTACATACGCAGGAAAGTGAGGAGGGACTGCGAGGCACTGCGAGAACCATTAGCAGAACATGACACGAGGCCTGAAGTGAGCAGGAGTCAAAGCATGCGCTTCGTCTGGATGGTGGGTGTGTAGCTGCATTTCCCGTAATACTCGGAACACAGGACTTTGCGAAACATTCATTACGCGTGCAATGCTTGGAGTGCAAATTGCAGGCGCCTCATCTACTCGAGCAAGCACTGCACCTTGTTAAGTCGGAAGTCCGTGTATTACGTCGTCCTCCTTCTTGGTCACTGTACTGTGGTACCAATACCCTGTTTCGCTTAGTAGTTGCAACAGTCTTGGAAACATGACGTGAGCGGGGTGTCTTCTGCACGAGTATTTCATCCTGAACAACTTTTCTGATTCCACGCTGTTTCCATTTGGTTGCTCGTACACGAAAATCATATCTACAAGTCCCGTAACCGGATACAACTTCACTCGATTAAGACTGATAGAAATTAGTACTTCACCCTGTAAACACAGACTGCAGTCTACTACAGTGTTACGCCATCACTGCTCATGTCGGTGCGCAATTCACTATCTGCATTGGATTAGTTTTCATCCCAAACTCTACACCTACGTGCTCACCGCGCCTGCCTACCCTACAGGCCTAGCAACAAAAGTACCGTAGTGTTGCATGCACTCCACTGCAGAGGTATCATAACGATGTACGGAGTCAACCTGTATGTTGATCGCCAGATTTCAAAAAGAAAGTGGTGTTTTGAAGAGTCTGAATATGAAAAAAATTTAAATGAGTGAACTTCTGAAGTGCTTTACATGTATACAGTTTGTACCAATCGCAGTAAGATATTTATCTAGCTATCCGCAGAGCAAGTTGAAGAATTTTAATCACAGTCGTCATCCCTGATTTTCTGCTACTAGATGTGCTTTCGTGTCCACTGATTTCAGTGGGTTAGCTGTGCCATATTCTGCGAGAGAGTTCTATAGTTACAGCCGAGAAGCGTTATGGTAATCAGATACTGTAATTTATTAGAAGACGCTCAGTGGCGCAAGTTTTTGTATTAACAGACTCGATGTCTGTAACAAAAACATTACAAGCCAAGAATTGGTCCAGGAAAGAGAACCACTTCATTATTATAATAATACAAGAACTTATACAATGTAGAAACCGCACTCAGACAATAGATGTAGCCTGGGTTCAAATCCATAATTAAATAATCGATAATAAGAAGATAAATACCATCTGGCAAAGGACGCAGTTTCTAATGGATTATGACTCGATATTAAGCTTCCGTATCAGATCCGCCAGGTTAGCCGAGAGCGCTAATGTGCTGCTTCCTGGACTCGGGTAGGCGCGCCGGCCTCGGATCGAATCCGCACGGCGGCTTAACGACGGAGGCCGGTGTGCCGGCCAGCCTGGATGTGGTTTTTAGGCGGTTTTCCACATCCCACTAGGTGAATACCGGGGTGGTCCCCACGTCCCGCCTCAGTTACACGGCTCGCAGACATCTGAACACATTCGCACTGTTCCATGGATTACACTAGTCACGGAAATTTGGGGCACACTAATTCCATCTGGGGGGGGGGGGGGGGGAGTACGGGGTGGCAGCAGGAAGGGCAGCCGGCCACCCCTTAAATTAACCTTGCCAAATTCGATTAACCATGCCGACCCTGCGTCATTGCGGGAAAAGGGCACAAGCACAAGAATTAAGCTTCCGTATCAAGAACTTTATAGCTGAAACTTCCTGGCAGATTAAAACTGTGTGCCGAACCGAGACTCGAACTCGGGACCTTTGCCTTTCGCAGGCAATTGCTCTATCAACTGAGCTACCCAAGCACGACTCACGCCCCGTCCTCACAGCTTTCCTTCTGCCAGTACCTCGTCTCCTACCTTCCAAACTTTACAGAAGCTCTCCTGCTCCATTCTGGAACTTTATAGCTGTTTGCATAGAGTAGCAAGAACAATGGAACACGTCTACACACGTTCGGGGAAAAGACTAAGCGGAAGTCTGTTTATAGGTCGCGATTTGTCAAGACGAGCCATCACTACGATTGCAGGATGATGGTTCTTGGACATGAGTGATCTGCGTCTAACTTGTGTAGAATGAACATCAACTTAAGTGTGATCTGGTAAATAACAATGAGTTTGTGGGAGATCTAAATAAGCAGTTGTTTCTGGCAGGAAGTACACGGTCCAGTTACATTAGTGTCACCACAACGTGCAATAAGTACTCAAAGATGGCAGGTGGATGCACTAGCAGTGGAAGATATATAGAGCCTGTCGGGGGACGATGAGAACAGTGCAGCCGTTGTCGGAAGGCAGAAAAGTAGCGATGTTTCTGACGTCCAAGAGGGCATGATCATCAGTTTTAGTGCCAAAGATGGAAGCAGTTACGAAACGACTAAGTCTGTAAGCTGTTCGACGAGCCACCATGGGTAAAGTATACCGTGTATGGCAAAATGACGCTGTCGAAAACCGGCTCCGAGGCAACTGCGTTGCACCTTGAGCCATAGAATACAGGGACGAACGACGTTCCGGAGATGTGTACGGGCGAATAGACGAGCAATTGTTGAGCAACTGACCGCCCAAATGAACCAAAGGGGTACCCAATAGTGTCTCATCGACGAACATTTAGTGAATGTTGCTGAATTTGAGCCTCCGCACCAGGCAGCTGGTTTATGCACCAATGCTGACTGCTGTTCATCGGCAACGAACGCTGGCATTTGCACAGCTATACTGCAACTAGACGTCCACTGAGTGACCTTTTCAGATGAATCACGTTCTGTGCTCCATCGCCGTGAAACGTGTAATAGCAAACATCCGGAAACAATCTTAGGAAGAGTGCAGAACGGAGGAGGGAACGATATGATCTGAGGAATGTTTTCGTGGCGTTCCCTGGGTGATCTCGTTATTCTGCAGGACACACTGGATCAACACAAGTGTGCACAGATCCTTGGGAACCATGTCCACTTCTATATGCAATTTGTTTTTCCTCGCCACGATAGTACACTACTGGCCATTAAAATTGCTACACCAAGAAGAAACGCAGATGATAAACGGGTATTCATTGGACAAATATATTATACTAGAACTGACATGTGATTACATTTTCCCGCACTTTGGGTGCATAATTCCTGAGAAATCAGTACCCAGAACAACCATCTTTGGCCGTAATAACGGCCTTGATACGCCTGGGCATTGAGTCAAACAGAGCTTGGATGGCGTGTACAGGTACAGCTGCCCATGCAGCTTCAACACGATACCACAGTTAATCAGGAGTAGTGACTGGCGTATTGTGACGAGCCAGTTGCTCGGCCACCATTGACCGGACGTTTTCAATTGATGAGAGATCTGGAGAATGTACTGGCCAGGGCAGCAATCGAACATGTTCTGTATCCAGAAAGGCCCGTACAGGACCACCAACATGCGGTGGTGCATTATCTTGCTGAAATGTAGGCTTTCGCAGGGATCGAATTAAGGGTAGAGCCATGGGTCGTAATACATCTAAAATGTAGTGTCCACTGTTCAAAGTGCCGTCAATGCGAACAAGAGGTGATCGAGACGTATAACCAATGGCACCGCATACCATCACGCCAGGTGATACGCCAGTATGGTGATACGAATACACGCTTCCAATGTGCGTTCACCGCCATGTCACCAAACATGGATGCGACCATCATGATGCTGTAAACAGAACCTGGATTCATCCGAAAAAATGATGTTTTGCCATTCGTGCACCCAGCTTCGTCGTTGAGTACACCATCGCAGGCGCTCCTGTCTGTGATGCAGTGTCAAGGGTAACCGCAGCCATGGTCTCCGAGCTGATAGTCCATGCTGCTGAACGTCGTCGAACTGTTCGTGCAGATGGTTGTTGTCTTGCAAATGTCACCATCTGTTGACTCAAGGATCGAGACGTGGCTGCACGTTCCGTTGCAGCCATGCGGATAAGGTGTCTGTCATATCGACTGCTAGTGATATGAGGCCGTTGGGACCCAGCACGGCGTTCCGTATTACCCTCATGATCCACCGATTCCATATTCTGCTAACAGTCATTGGATCTCGACCAACGCGAGCAGCAATGTCGCGATACGATAAACCGCAATCGCGATAGGCTACAATCCGACCTTTATCAAAGTAGGAAACGTGATGGTACGCATTTCTCCTCATTACACGAGGCATCACAACAACGTTTCACCAGGCAACGCAGGTCAACTACTGTTTGTGTATGAGAAATCGGTTAGAAACTTTCCTCATGTCAGCACGTTTTAGGTGTCGCCACCGGCGCCAACCTTGTGTGAATGCTCTGAAAAGCTAATCATTTGCATATCACAGCATCTTCTGCCTGTCGGTTAAATTTCGCGTCTGTAGCACGTCATCTTCGTGGTGTAGCAATTTTAATGGCCAGAAGTGCATCTTCCAGCAGAACAATGCAACGTGTCCCACAACTCACAATGTACGTGCGACTGTGTGGTTTGAAGAGCACCAGGATGAGTCTGCTACTCTCACCTGGCGTCGAAACTCCTCGGATTTAAATCCAATCAGGAATCTGTGGGACCACCTCTATCGGGCTGCCTGCTCCATGGATCCTCAACAGAGAAATCTAGTTCAGTTGGCCACGGCATCTGAGTCGGCATGGCTCTACATCCCTGCCAGCACCTTCCAGAACCTCGCTCTCTTCCTGCTCACCTCACAGTGGTCCGCGCTGCAAAAGGTTTTTATTCAGGCTTTGGACATGTGGACTGGATAGTGTATAAAGTTGCAAGAAAAAAATAGAGTAGTTTATTACGTGTCCTCTGTTACAACACTTTTCAACAAGAACACCACGGAAGTTCTTACAGCAGACACTGAATTCACATCGCAAAGGAACTTTATTATCTGAATTTGAATATAACTTAATTTACAGCTGTAATATCGTGGGAGATGATATTCGCCACATACTTTGATGAACCAACACATTATGACTATGTACTTAAGTATTGGTCCACTTTCAGAACGGAATACAGCAGCGATTCTGTGTGTGATATGGTTTCTAGTAGTCCTACGTAAGTCTCCTGGGTTATGTGTCCCAGGCCATGCAATTCCCGTGGTTTGTGGGCTTGGAGCTGGCGTCCGATAGCGTCCAAAATGTGTTCCAGTAGGATAGATCAGGCGATTTAGGTGGCCAAGACATCACCACGAGATCACTGCTATACGAAGGTGAGTCAAATTGAAACCTTAAATATTTTTTTAAATATTATTTGTTGTGCAGAAGTGGTACAAAGCTGTATCACTTTTCAAAGTAATCTCCCGCAGCGCTTACAAAGTGTATAAATTCCTTTAGAAAAAAATTCTTTTGGTAGTCCGCGCAATCACTCATTCACCGCGTGGCGTACCTCTTCATCAGAACGGAACTTCTTTCCTCCCATTGCGTCTTTGAGAAGTCCAAACATATGTAAATCACATGGGGCAAGGTCTGGTAAGTATGGTGGATGAGCAAGACACTCAAAATGCAGGTCTGTTATTGTTGCAACTCATGTACGGGCAGTGTAGGGCCTTGCATTGTCATGTTGCAAAAAGGTCACCTGCTGACAGCAATCCACGTCGCTTTGATTTGATTGCAGGCCGCAGATGATTTTTTAGGAGATCTGTGTATGATGTACTGGTGACAGTGGTCCCTGTCGGCATGTAATGCTCCAAAATGACTCCTTTTTCGTTCAAAAGAGAGTCAACATAACCTTCCCTGCTGATGGTTCTGTTCGAAACTTCTTTCGTTTCGGTGATGAGGAATGGGGCCCTTCCTTGCTCGCTCTCTTCGTTTCCGGTTGGTGGAAGTGAACCCAGGTTTCGTCCCCAGTGACGATTCTTGCAAGGGAGCCATCACCTTCTCGTTCAAAGCGCCGAAGAAGTTCTTCACAAGCATCAACACGTCGTTCTCTCATTTCAGGAGACAGCTGCCGTGGCACCCATCTTGCAGACATTTTGTCAAACTGGAGCACATCATGCACAATGTGGTGTGCTGACCGACGACTAATCTGTAAACATGCTGCAACGTCATTCCGTGTCACTCGGCGGTTTTCCTTCACTGTGGCTTCAACTGCTTCAATGTTCTGTGAAGTCACATCTCGTTGTGCCTCACCTGGACGAGCAGCATCTTCCACTGAAGTCACACCATTTGCGAACTTCCTACTCCATTCGTAGACTTGCTGCCGTGACAAACATCCATCTCTGCACTGAACCTTCATTCGTCTATGAATTTCAATAGGTTTCACTCCTTCACTACGCAAAAGCCGAATAACAGAACGCTGTTCTTCCCTGGTGCAAGTCGCAAGTGGAGCGGCCATGTTTTTGCTGATACTGCGACGGTACGTGTGCATCTACACTATGCTGCCACCTATAGGCCATTCTGCACGCTGTTTGTAGCACGCTTACCAACTTACAGGATAACAGCGCGAAATTTCGATTTGTTATTACAAATTTAAGGTTTTCATTTGGCTCACCCTCGTAGTTCTCACTGCAATATCATTCTGGCCTAGTGACACGAAGAATTGTTCTACTAGAAGTTACCGTCACTCCCGGGGAGGAGATGTAGCATGAAGGGATTCAGGTGGTCCGCAATACAGTTCACGTAGACCATAGCTATCCTGGCACCTTCGATTGCCGCCATAGGTCCCGTGGAAGTCCAGGTGAGTGTCGCTCAAAGCACAATAATGCCCCTACCGGCCTGCATCCGTAGTGCGTTTCATGATTCGAGGAGCCGTTCGCTTTTATGATGGCATACCCAGACACGACGGTCGATCTGGTGTAACAGGAAACGCCTTTATCCGAGCAGGCAGAACATTTCCGTTGACAGACGTTCCGCTCTCGGTATCCCGTTGAAAGCGGGACGTCTATGATTCTGCCGTGTGCATGCACGAACTCTGAGTCTGAGATATTACTACTGCGAGTAGTAGCGAGCGAGTAGTTGTCGAGGGGAGTCGGAAGTGGTCGGACCCAGGGTCCTATGGAGAGAAGCCTCGCGTTCTGAGTGGTCGCAGCCTGCCGTGATCGTGCTAGTAGTGCCGGAGGGGACTTTGGAATGAATTGAGGATTTCTTGGTAATTTGCCTTTTGGCTGGGTTATTGGTTCCTTGTCACTGGAGGGATTTTGTCAGATTTACGTATGCATACACTGAGTGTAACGTTCGTATCTGATGGCTCGCGATCTTCCAGCATAACCGTGTCCATCAACATGAGGAAGCAAATATGAGGTAGCAAATATGAAGTAGCCAAGGAGGTGGAAACGTGGGTTCTGCTATGCCAAAACTGCTTGGTAGCTACAACAGGAAAACACAATTAATTAGCAGGAGTACAAAATAAGAAAGTATTGATTACTTAACTTTGTTGTAGTCCATGATCGGTTGGATGACAATTATAGAAGACACGACTAGACTAAGCGTCTGTAGAATGACATAATTTACAAGTCACAAATCTTGCAGTGGCGAATTAATCTCTCGTAATCTTGAATGTCGAATCCGGTGAATTTGAAGACTGACTTGGAACTGGGCTACAAAGACTTGAAGGCAGCAATGACTGAGCTGCAGACGATGTCTAACATCGGCGCTGGCTGACCACTGAGCGCGGCTACGAACTCTAGACTGGCACAACTGCACTACACTCCTGCTACACATGAAGTGGCCTGGCAGCGAGCGTAAGTACTGCGACTGGCTGTGTACTCTTTTGCTAGCACAGCCGTTCTTCTGTTCCGTTTATCCAGAGAATCGCATCCGGCGGATCGATCTCTCACGCTGCGATGTGGTCGTATGACTGAGGACATCACAGTATCTTTGTTGTGGCCAGAAGCGTGTTTATTGAGTGTAGACATTGTGGAATAATTAAAAGTCTGTGTAAAGTTTGTCAGCATTTAAATCATCAATTTTCTGAATATAGTAAATTAAAAGTTTTTATTGGTTTCTTTCATTTTTTTAATCGTTTAAGCTTAGTTGACCAAACCCCTCCTGATCATTCAGTTTCTACGTATAAAAGTATGGCAGCAATTATTGCAATTAGTACATGCGTTGCACTCTGCATGGATCGCAGTACTGCTTTTTGAAATATTTTAGGATGTTGCTGAACACGCAGTTGCAGTGGCAAGACGAGGTAAGTTGTCTCTTGCGTACAGGAGCATTGTAGAACAGTTGTTAGGAGACGCTCTGCTATCTTAAAACTCGCAGTCAGATGATTGAGATTTGATTTTTTTGTAATCCGTGAGAGTAGTAAATAATTTTCTGTTCAAATTTCAGTTTTTATTTGTTCTCTGCTTCTATTTATTCCCAATCAGAGTTATATTATTTTTAGAGGTGCAACATCACACATTTCCGTAGAGCTTTTAAAATAATTACCCAAAAGAGTTTCACCGTGCTCACTGAAATCGTAACTGACGCTGATGGGTCACGTTTAGTGAACACAGGAACCGTTGGAATCGTCTGCTGCGCAGCCCAGTTCTCAACAACGTGACTAGAACAATGTGTTTATCTATACCTGGGTCTGTAGGAGCAGTGTACTCTGTCGACAGATCTGCCACAGATTGCCGCCTACCCTTTTTTATTGAGCGGACAAGTTTCCGACCTCCACGTTTTTTTTTTTTTTTGTTTTTTTTTGTGATGACGCGTGGACGCCCAACACCATGTCTGCTCGTGGATTCACTCAACCACTTTGTATAGATGCTCACAGTAGTAACGTGCTAACAGCGAACCAGCTTTGCCGTTACCGAGATGTTCGTTTTCGCCATAGGTCCCATCCTTCAGAGCCATAGCAGTCTGCCCTTTGAGAAAGTCGCTTATATTAGCGGGTTTCCCCATCTGTGGCCCGTATCGTCGCAAGAATGATTCCTCACTTCTCTGCTCCGTTATATATTTTCCTTATCTCCCCAAACACCACCAGACGGCACTGAATCCAGTGGCGGGCAGTGTCCATAATGTTTTGGCTCACCGTAGTAGGATAATTATAATGTGCAGCCTAACAGAATTATATAGACCAAATGTCAATAAAATAAAAAGGAAATATTTGTGGAGAATAGAATTTTCTAATCCCAACATGCACTCAAAACCAGTATATTGTGTACGCCATAATCCGCTGTAGTGTACATAGTGGTGCGTAATTATTGCACCATTCGCGTATGCTACTTGAAAGCATAAACAGTCAGAACCTCTCCACAGGTCCCCGAATTTCTCTAACTTCTCTTGAGTGATCTTTATCCAAAATATGCAGGGGGAACACAAAGTGTTTTCCTGGTAACAAACTTTTATATCTAGGGAATATTCTAGATACAGCTACGCGATTTTCTTGCAAACGGTATCTTAACTTATGGATATGTTGCCACGTGTCGTCTGTTTGTTGCTCGTAGAACGTCTAGGAGATGCTCAATTTATCTCATGTCTTTTCCAGTATCTCTTCCCTCGCCGCCTCTACAGTAGCTCGTATTCGTGACCTTCAGCATAACAATGCATCATCTTGTGAAATGCTGCCATGGTTACAATAGAGAGAGAAAAAAATAAAATACATTCAGAGAACCTGTATAAGCCCATTCATAATACACACATCAAAAAACCTTTTGCATCACCCCAGTTCCCAGAACTCCTGAAGACAGACGTTGACTGTGGATATTGTATCACAGACGCAGACTGTTCAGAGAAATCACTAAACCCGCCCAAAGATGTAAAGAAGCATACATGAGCAGCGCCTATTAAAACGGAGGGGGTCCGACAGCCGATCACTTCCAGTCATTCCACCGGGAAGGAGGTAAAAGGCTCGTGTTGTCTACAGTTCAACCGTGCCTAGACGGTCAATACCGCGGTTCGATCGCGTCCGCATTGTTACTTTGTGCCAGAAAGGGCTGTCAACAAGGAAAGTTCAAATGGTTCATATGGCTCTGAGCACTATGGGACTTAACATCTAAGGTCATCACTCCCCTAGAACTTAGAACTACTTAAATCTAACTAACTTAAGGACATCACACACACCCATGCCCGAGGGAGGATTCGAACCTGCGACCGTAGCAGTATCGCGGTTCCGGATTGCAGCTCCTAGAACCGCTCGGCCACATCGGCCGGCCAACAAGGGATATGTCCAGGCGTCTCGGAGTGAACCACAGCGATGTTGTTCGGACATGGAGGAGATATAATGCTTTTCGTGCAGCCACAGGACGTCGTGTTACGACTCAAACTGTGCGCAATAGGCTGCATGGTGCGCAACTTCACTCCCCACGTCCATGGCGAGGTCCATCTTTGCAGCCACGACACCATGCAGCGCGGTAGAGATGGGCCCAACAACATGCCGAATGGACCACTCAGGATTTGCATCACGTTGTCTTCACCGATGAGTGTCGCATATGCCTTCAACCGGACAATCGTCTGAGACTTGTTGGAGGCAACCCGGTCAGGCTGAACGACTTAGACACACAGTAAGGCGAGTACAGCAAGGTGGAGGTTCCCTGACGTTTTGGGGTGGTAGCATGTGGGGCCGACGTAGGCCGCTGGTAGTCATGGAAAGCGCTGTAACGGCTGTACGATACATGAATGCCATCGTCCGACTAATAGTGCAACCATATCGGCAGAATATTGGCGAGGCATTCGTCTTCATGGACGACAATTCACGCCCCGATCGTGCACATCTTGTGAATGACTTTCTTTAGGATAACGACATCGCTCGGCTAGAGAGGAGATTTGTGTTTAACGTCCCGTCGACAACGAGGTCATTAGAGACGGAGCGCAAGCTCGAGTGAGGGAAGGATGGGGAAGGAAATCGGCCGCGCCCTTTCAAAGGAACCATCCCGGCATTTGCCTGAAGCGATTTAGGGAAATCACGGAAAACCTAAATCAGGATGGCCGGAGATGGGATTGAACCGTCGTCCTCCCGCTCGACTAGAGTGGCCAGCATGTCCTCCAGGTATGAAGCCTATCGAACATGTCTGGGATGGATTGGAAAGGGCTGTTTATGGACGCCGTGACCCACCAACCACTCTGAGGGATCCACTCCGAACGCCGTTGAGGAGTGGGATAATCTGTACCAACAGTGCCTTGATGAACTTGTATAGTATGCCACGACGAACAGAGGTAAGCATCAATGCAAAAGGACATGCCAGTGGGTATTGGAGGTACCGGTGTGTACAGCAGTCTGGACCACCACCTATGTATCTTGGTACAACATGCAATGTGTGTTTTTCATGACCAATAAAAAGGACAGAAATGATGTTTACGTTGATGTCTATTCCAATTTTCTATATACGTTCCGGTACGCTCGTAACTGAGGTGATGTGTGTAAATATAATGTATCACGACTGTGTAATCCACGTGGTGTCTGTTCTTTCGGAGATGTCCGAATAGACACCGCGAATTCATATAAATTACAAATAGAATTAAAAAAAAGATCCGTGCTTCCTGATTTTCTGTGTGTCCCCGAGACAACAGACGGGAGGTACATACAGGGTGTTACAAAAAGGTACGGCCAACCTTTCAGGAAACATCCCTCACACACAAAGAAAGAAAATATGTTATGTGGACATGTGTCCGGGAGCGCTTACTTTCCATGTTCGAGTTCATTTTATTACTTCTCTTCAAATCACATTAATCATGGAATGGAAACACACAGCAACAGAACGTACCAGCGTGACTTCAAACACTTTGTTACAGGAAATGTTCAAAATGTACTCCGTTAGCGAAGATACATGCATCCACCCTCCGTCGCATGGAATCCCTGATGCGCTGATGCAGCCCTGGAGAATGGCGTATTGTATCAGAGCCGTCCACAACACGAGCACGAAGAGTCTCTACATTTGGTACCGGGACTGCGTAGACAAGAGCTTTCAAATGCCCCCATAAATGAAAGTCAAGAGGGTTGAGGTCAGGAGAGCGTGGAGGCCATGGAATTGGTCCGCCTCTACCAATCCATCGATCACCGAATCTGTTGTTGAGAAGCGTACGAACACTTGACTGAAATGTGCAGGAGCTCCATCGTGCATGAACCACATGTTGTGTCGTACTTGTAAAGGCACATGTTCTAGCAGCACAGGTAGAGTATCCCGTATGAAATCATGATAACGTGCTCCATTGAGCGTAGGTGGAAGAACATGGGGCCTAATCAAGACATCACCAACAATGCCTGCCCAAACGTTCACAGAAAATCTGTGTTGATGACGTGATTGCACAATTGCGTGCGGATTCTCGTCAGCCCACACATGTTGATTATGAAAATTTACAATTTGATCACGTTTGAATGAAGCCTCATCCGTAAAGAGAACATTTGCACTGAAATGAGGATTGACACATTGTTGGATGAACCATTCGCAGAAGTGTACCCGTGGAGGCCAATCAGCTGCTGATAGTGCCTGCACAAGCTGTACATGGTACGGAAACAACTGGTTCTCCCGTAGTACTCTCCATACAGTGACGTGGTCAACGTTACCTTGTACAGCAGCAACTTCTCTGACGCAGACATTAGGGTTATCGTCAACTGCACGAAGAATTGCCTCGTCCATTGCAGGTGTCCTCGTTGTCCTATGTCTTCCCCAGTTGCGAGTCATAGGCTGGAATGTTCCGTGCTCCCTAAGACGCCGATCAATTGCTTCGAACGTCTTCCTGTCGGGACACCTTCGTTCTGGAAATATGTCTCGATACAAACGTACCGCACCACGGCTATTGCCCCGTGCTAATCCATACATCAAATGGGCATCTGCCAACTCCGCATTTGTAAACATTGCACTGACTGCAAAACCACGTTCGTCATGAACACTAACCTGTTGATGCTACGTACTGATGTGCTTGATGCTAGTACTGTAGAGCAATGAGTCGCATGTCAACACAAGCACCGAAGTCAACATTATCTTCCTTCAATTGGGCCAACTGTCGGTGAATCGAGGAAGTACAGTACATACTGACGAAACTAAAATGAGCTCTAACATGGAAATTAAGCGTTTCCGGACACATGTGCACATAACATCTTTTCTTTATTTGTGTGTGAGGAATGTTTCCTGAAAGTTTGGCCGTACCTTTTTGTAACACCCTGTATAATCGTCCTCTCTGTACAAGAGTAATTTTGCGCCAAGTTAGTTTCAATGAAAGTCCTTTCAAACGGTAATTACTGGTGGCCATTAAGACGGTGGTGACAATTAGAAAGGCTTCTCGCTTTGCAGGGATATCTTCCCGGGACATACAAAGAGTGATAATTTCTCGTTGTAACTCTGGACGGTCGTGCTTCATTTCCCGCTTTAGAGGATATATCGAATAGCATATGGAGTCCACACAGAGTGGAGCTATAAAGCGTTTCAGCTTTGCGAAAGCGACGTCCCCTTTTTATGAAGCCAGGGTCCTCTTCGCCTGCCAAGTAAAGCGACGTGTGATACGTGGTCGACGATTCGGCAACCCGGATCCACAGCCTTGCCGCCGCTCGCATTCCCCTCACGAGCGCCACTGTCTGCATATGACACCGTTTGGCCTTCTTCCAGCGCACATCAAGTGGCTGTGTTAAGCCCATCTTACACAGGGCAGGACCGAGTGAGCGGACCGCCACACCTCGCAACTGCTTACTACTCGTATTCTTGGCGCGTCAGCTAGCCAACAAGCATTCAGATTGCTCAGTGAATACATGGTTATAGGCTGGTTTACACGTTCGATTTAACCTGTAGCTACAAGATGTCGCCCGTCGCCCATTCTGTCCTGCACAGTGTACTATAAGCTGTATTCTTGTGGTGTGCGTACTATAAGACCTTCGGTACACGCACCATCAGATTATTTAACTTGTCGCTCTAACGAAGTAGACGAGTGTCAGCAATATGTCTCGTGGTCTTATCGTGGCGTGTTTATCTTCTGCCGTTAGGTCAGGCGATAGAAATGCCACTTGCACGCCTAGAGTAGCAGATTGACGGTGCCCAACTTTAAACAGAACTTGATTAATTTTCACACACATTTATTAAAATAATAAAAAGCATATAATTACTTGATTCTGGATGCTATTTACAATTGACAATCTGAAGTTCCTTTGGTACTGGTACGTTAATCTTAGTCTCACATTGATACTTGAAAAAAGTGTAACATTTATCTTCATGGCTATGTACAGGAATATGGTAATCTTATTAGGCGCAGACTGAAACTTGACTATAGACGGGTGCAGACTAATGCAGACTCGTACAGACTGACTAATCGGAGGTCTGTACACTCGTTAATATACCTCGCGCGTTCAGGTATCACTGCGCGAGTGTGATCCGCGGGGAGAAAAGGTTCTACGTTAGCAGCAATCTCATTGGCTGCGTTACATATTAATACCCGAATCGGTGGAAGCAGAATTTGGTCCGGCTCTAAAGCAGCGCCATCTCGTATTGCGGAGACGGACGAGCGCTGCGCCTGCACTGTTGTGCTTAGCGGGGCGCGCTCTAGTGGGAAAGTTGTGTACGCGCTGACTACGCGGAACTATGTACACAACAATTCTCTATACTCTCTATACTCTCGATATAAGAACTAATAAACATGCGTCAAAAAATGGCTCTGAGCACTATGGGACTTAACATCTGAGGTCATCAGTCCCCTAGAACTTAGAACAACTTAAACCTAACTAACCTAAGGACATCACACGCATCCATGCCCGAGGCAGGATTCGAACCTGCGACCGTAGCAGTCGCGCGGTTCGGGACTGAAGCGCCTAGAACCGCTCGGTCACCGCGACCGGCGCGTTTAGTGACATCTCTGAACAATCAAAGCGACTGTGTCTGTGATACAGTATCCACAATCTACGTCTATCTTCAGGAGTTCTGGGAACCAGGGTGATGAGATACATTTTTTGATGTGTGCAAATTGAAGGTGGATGGGGGAGGGGGGAGAGAGAGAAAGGAAAGGAAAGGAAAGCGAAGGGACTATTGAAGTAACCTGCATCGGGACTTCACGCGGTATCAGCGGCGATGATTGAAAATATGTACCGGTCCAGGATTCGAACCCGGCATCTCCTCCTTATTAGCAGGTGCGGTAACCCCTGTGCCATCCGAGATACAGTTTTAGGGCAGCTGAACGGACTATCTGAGCTCGCCTCCCGGCCGATCCACACTCCCATCGAATGCCATCTATCCTCAACCCCTGCCATTTCCTCCATATTCGCTCTTACGAGATTCCCACAGGAGGTCGGACGTAATTGTGCACACGTACTGAAGAAGGTGGATTCATTGCCCAGTTAGGCTCATCAAATTATATCAAAGCGTGTTGTCTGTTCTTTCGGACTGATAATCTTAAAGTAGCGTGCATGGAAGACATTGACAGCGACTGCCGATAAGTGGTGCTAGGTGCGAGTGTGGGTCGGCCGGGAGGTATGCCGTGGTAGTCTGCGCAGTGCCCTAAACACTGTAGGCTGGTGGCACAGTGGTTAACGCAGCTGCCTTCTAATCAGTTTTCCATTTCACTTCCATGCTACTTACTTCACCATCTTGTTTCTTTTAATATTGGTTCTTACCGATACTCCTGAATATTTAAATTATGTGGTGGGTTCTGCATTTCTTTATGACTGTCCTAGGAGGACATTTTCCTATAGTATTCCACTTCACCTTACGAAATTCATTCTCTGCTCATAACGCCGTAGCTATGAGAACAGCTATTAGAGAGCAATTTAAGGAGACTGCAGTAACACTGCTACGAGACCCACAGGTATAAGTTCGCCTGCACATTCGCAAAAATTGGTCTCCTTTACATACAATGACACCTTTGTATCGTGAAGTGCAAGAGTTATTTATGTGGAAACAATTATGTAGGTTAAGTGTAGTTCTTTATTTCTTTTTTATAGCTTTGATTGGCAACACGTGAGAGCAGAACGGGCTGTTGTAGAACTTCTTTTTGCAACCAAATATCCAAGTACTCTGCTGGGGGCCGACTGAATCTCAATTGGGACTGTTTAGGAGGGCATTACACGTTCGACAACCTCCTGATGACCGAGGGCAACCTTGAGAATACCTGTACCAGACTGGGGAATTGCAGCCTCTATATTTTGGTTTATTTCTGGGACAATGTTGTCTATTGTCACAAACAAAGTTTAAAATTTTGTTAATGTGTCAATGTAACTTCGTACACGGACACACCATCTTCGCATAAGTAAATTATTATAGTTGCAATTCTGTGTGATGATGATGATGATGATGTTTGGTCTGTGGGAGGGTCAACTGTGCGGTCATCGGCGCCCGTACAATGTCCCAATTGATACACAGTCCATTTTTTATACAGTCCAATCTAGCCACTGTCACGATTGATGATGATGGTTCAAAATAGCTCGGAGCACTGTGGGACTTAACTGCTGTGGTCATCAGTCCCCTAGAACTTAGAACTACTTAAACCTAACTAACCTAAGGACATCACACACATCCATTCCCGAGGCAGGATTCGAGCCTGCGACCGTACCGGTCGCGCGGTTCCAGACTGTAGAGCCTAGAACCGCTCGGCCACATCATGATGATGATCATGATGATGAAATGATGAGGACAACACCAACACCCAGCCCCGGGCATAGAACCCCCTCGACCTAACAGGTGCTGCTCATGCATAGTGTTTCACATCTTTGAGTGGGTTTAGTGACATTCTGAACAGTCAAATGGATTGTGTCTGTGATAAAATATCCACAGTCAACGTCTATCTTCAGGAGTTCTGGGAACCGAGGTAATATAAAGCTTTTTTTGATGTATGTATACAGATAAAGGCTGCAAAGCGATCAATTGCAATTATTTGCTTCCTTGCCATTACTGCACAGCGAGGTTCAATTTAACGTGATAAATTCACAGTAATGTTTCCTACGACAAAGGTGTTGTGGTTAGATGTTACTTATATTTTAGGTTCTCATAATTAATAGCAGACTTATTTCATACCTGTTACATTTAATAAACGTGACTGAGCTTCTGAGCAATGTGACGAGCGTAACATCCAACGGATCGGCATGAACAGTATCACACGAAACTATCTGGCAGATTAAAACATTATGTCGGACCACGACCTTGCCTTTTCGTGGGTAATACTCTTACCAACTGAGCTATCTATCCAGTTCTTCGCGACTCGCCCACACAGCTTTACAGTCACTAGTGCCTCTCCCCTACTTTCTAAACTTCATAGAAGCTCTCTCGCTTATTTCGCAAATGGAGCTTTGAGGACGATTCGTGAGCTGATCCTGCATAGTACAGTAAGATCTTTCACTGCGAAAGGTAATGTTCCTTCGTGTCTCAGTCAAGCAAGCAGTTTCAGTTTGCCAGAAAAAATCATATTTCAAAATTTCTCTGACCGACATAAAATCCTTCGTTGTTTAGTACCGGTGTTGACCTTCTGATCATCTTCAAATGTCAATGGACTCGCATTCGGGAGGACGACGGTTCAATACAGCGTCCGGCCATCCTGATTTAGGTTTTCCGTGCTTTCCCTAAATCGCTCCAGGCAAATGCCGGGATGGTTCCTTTGAAAGAGCACGGCCGACTTCCGTCCCCATCCTTCCTCAATCCGATGAGACCCATGACCTCGCAGTTTGGTCTCTTCCCCCAAAACAACCCAACCCATCTTCAAACGTCATAAAATTATTTACAACAGCTTAAAATGTGGCGTCATATAAGATAAAGGCACTCACACGAAGAGGTGAAACTTGATTTTGACGTTATACAAAACTGACTGACGGTTTTAGTGCATTGCCCTATTGATCGTGTAATGAATTTTACTATTAACGATAGTGACGCAGGGTTACTTCTCGCTTCTTTGGCGCCACAGCGAGACCATTTCCGTGTAAACTGTTGTAAATAAATTTATGATAACTGATGATGATGAGAAGATTGAAATCAGTAGTAAATAAATAATTATTTATCAGCAGCTTTTAGCGGTCTCAAATGCGCCTTTTTCAGGTACTTACAAGCTATTGTGCAATGCTTGCACAAAGTCTGCCAATAAGTTTCAAAACAGCACAGAGGCGAAGATTAATCCTTCAATAGTGCCATGTGTCCTCACGCCATATGACACTGTGAGGAGGTCTGGAGTTTAACCCAGGACACTGACGCAGTCTTATGATCTCAGTATGCCGACCAAATGCTGGTGGTGGGAATTTCTCTCCCCCAAGAGGATTCGAAATTTTTAGAAATTTGTGGTAAGTTCCTATGGGACCAAACTACATCTACATCTACATACACATACATACTCCGGAATCCACCATACGTTGCGTGGCGGAGGGTACCTCGTACCACAACTAGCATCTTCTCTCCCTGTTCCACTCCCAAAGAGAACGAGGGGAAAATGACTACCTATATGCCTCTGTACGAGCCCTAATCTCTCTTATCTTATCTTTGTGGTCTTTCCGCGAAATGTAAGTTGGCGGCAGTAAAATTGTACTGCAGTCAGCCTCAAATGCTGGTTCTCTAAATTTCCTCAGTAGCGAATCACGAAAAGAACGCCTCCTTTCCTCCAGAGACTCCCACCCGAGTTCCTGAACCATTTCCGCAACACTCGCGTGACGATCAAACCTACCAGGAACAAATCTAGCAGCCCGCACTCTGAATTTGCTTCAATGTCCTCCCTCAATCCGACCTGATAGGGATCCCAAATGCTCGAGCAGTACAAAAGAATAGGTCGTATTAGTGTTTCATAAGCGGTCTTCTTTACAGATGAACCACATCTTCCCAAAATTCTACTGATGAACCGAAGACGACCATCCGCCTTCCCCACAACTGCCATTACATGCTTGTCCCACTTCATATCGCTCTGTAATGTTACGCCCAAATATTTAATCGACGTGACTGTGTCAAGCGCTACACTACTAATGGAGTATTCAAACATTACGGTATTCTTTTTCCTATTCATCTGCATTAATTTACACTTATCTGTATTTAGTGTTAGCTACCATTCTTTACACCAATCACAAATCGTGTCCAAGTCATCTTGTATCCTCCTACAGTCACTCAACGACGACACCTTCCCGTACACCACAGCATCATCAGGAAACAGCCGCACATTGCTATCCGCCCTATCCAAAAGATCATTTATGTAGATAGAAAACAACAGCGGACCTACCACACTTCCCTGGGGCACTCCAGATGATACCCTCACCTCCGATGAACACTCACCATCGAGGACAACGTACTGGGTTCTATTACTTAAGAAGTCTTCGAGCCACTCACATATTTGGGAACCAATCCCAAATGCTCGTACCTTAGTTAGGAGTCTGCAGTGGGGCACCGAGTCAGACGCTTTCCGGAAGTCAAGGAATATGGCATCCGTCTGATACCCTTCATCCATGGTTCGCAAGGGCGAGTTGCGTTTCGCTGAGGTCATTGGTCCCTAGGCTTACACACTACTTAATCGAACTTAAACTAACGATAAAGACAACACGCACACAAACACACACACACACACACACACACACACACACACCCATGCCCGAAACAGGACTGGGGGGAGACGCGAGGATTCGAGCTGGCTACCTGGGAGCCTAGTGTCAATGTCCAAGCGTGTGTCAGCGACCTCTGTTCCGGTGACAGGATCTACCTCAAGTACCACAGGTGTTGGTGGCCCACACTGCGGACTAGCGCTGAGTCACGTCGGCCCATTGAAAGATGGAAGCAGCCTCCTACCTGCCTAGCTAGCTAGCGCCGTGACCTCGGGCTCGCTTGCGAGGTTGCGCGTGGCGCTGTGTATTATTACCGTCAAATTGGGTGTTCGTTACGCTAACGGTGTCGGCCGCTCCGGTTTTCCCTTAATGATTGTCTGCAACACACCTAGCCGCCCAACGTCTGCTAATATTCGGACCGCGCGTGTGGCTGGGTGTATCCTGTCGTTTGCTCTCTTTTCATCTCCTCGCGCCAACGTACCTCACACACGTACGCCACTTGTCCTGGATTTTCCAAAGCTTTTATAAGGGAGCAAGGTTTTTTGCCATTTAGCCCTTCGGTGAGATGAACCCGCCGCTGTCTGCGGCGATGACGCACAGATTGTGGTAACGTTTTATTACACACTCAAAAACATATCCGTTATTTACAACAGATGTTGACCATTTACAATACTTGTACAGTTCTTGCTGAGAACAGTTTGACGTTATTGAGGAGAATAATGAACTATTTATTCTCTTTATTATGATATAGACCTCATACATCCGTATTTAACGTTGTGTATTTGCAAGTGGTCAAGGCTTCATCATCAAGCACAAGTTGTAACTAGGACTTTTGATATTTTTTTAAAATATCGGAAATCGAATGTATCGGTATTTTATTATTTATCATTATCGGTCACATAAAAATTGAAAAATAATCGATATATCAGAAGATAAAATATCGGCGTACCGGCCAAAACGTCAGCTCCACATTGTAAATATACTGCCAGTTTTAGAGCTGTATATTTATGTATTGATTTATTATTAGTATAGATATTTTTACAGCAACAAGCTAGCAGCCTGCTTATGCCCCTTAGAGCAAGAATTGAAAAACACGACGCACGTTCACGCTTGGTGATAACCACTTTGCTAATAGTGGTAACTGGACGTAAGTGGCACCATAAAAGGCGTCCGATGGGTCCATCGCTCATATCGGCTTTGTCTGGAACACCTCACGTCACTTCCCTGTTTTTTCATTTCTGCACACGCCAGCGACCTAGCAGTTGTAGAGTCAGAGTTGCAGTTTCTGTTGATATCACCGAGCGCCGGTCTCGTCAGCATTTCCCCTCACGCATATCCGCCCGCCGCGAAGACCAATCTTGTCATTTAGAGTTTTGTTCATCATTTTCAGCAACAGTTTTTGAAGAATGCCGATGTGAAGCAATAGCACGCTAGTTGTGTTAGAAATTGTTTCACACAAAGATGAAGATTGCACGTGATGAAAGCCCAACACAATGAAATTAAATTGGCGTTCTATAACAATTTCAAAAGAACGCCTTTAAATATTTATCAAAAATTGAGAAAAATATGTAATATAAAATAAAAATATCGGCACTCTGTATTGTCATTTTGATACGATATATCGATACACCCATGAGGAAAATGCCGCCGTTATATATCGATATTCTACTGAAGATATATAATGTATCGATACATCCAGGTTTTATGTACACCTCTAGTTTTAACTCTCGACGTACTTTAGCTAGCTGGAGTCACACTTGATAACGATCCATGATCATGAAATAATATATTTTGTGGTTCCATTGTGTGTCGATGGTCACCATGTGTGCCTAATGTTAAACGCTTCACCGCTTCGAAATAGATACCGATTGATAAACAACAGTAAATACAGCATTTTGATGTGGGTGTCATAATAAAGAGAATAATGCTTCATCATTCTCCGCAAAAACTGTTTGTCATCTGACATTCCCAATTTTTTTCAGCAAGCTTCAGGATGTAAATTAAGAGTCTGGAGATGGTAAAATGAATGTCATGTTTACGATATACTTACCGTTTCGAGGCTTATGCTGTAAGTACGTTTTATATTTGAAAATAATTTTTCTTTCTATGCTTTCATTTCTTTTCAGCATGTATGGAATACTGTGCACGTTGAACATCCCATATAACTTGCACTATCAGCTAACTCGAATCCAACAACCCTGTTTCTTCCTCTCTATACGTAACAAGTCCCAAGCATTTTGAGCAACACGAGATTTACCTTCATGTAGAAACTGAGAAAAAAAAGAAAAGAAAAAAACTCGTCGACTGGCAAGGACGTGGAAGGTGCGTGCTATTGTTCTAATGAAAGAAATTTCGAATTAATACAAACTAAACTTTGAGGTTCGCCGATGAGATTGTAATTCTGTAGAGACAGCAAAGGACTTGGAAGAGCAGTTGAATGGAATGGACAGCTTCTTGAAAGGAGGATATAAGATGAACATCAACAAAAGCAAAATAAGGATAATGGAATGTAGTCGAATTAAGTCGGGTGATGCTGAGGTAATTAGATTAGGAAATGAGACACTTAAAGTAGTAAAGGGGTTTTGCTATTTGGGGAGCAAAATAACTGATGATGGTCGAAGTAGAGAGGATATAAAATGTAGACTGGCAATGGCAAGGAAAGCGTTTCTGAAGAAGAGAAATTTGTTAACATCGAGTATAGATTTCAGGGTCAGGAAGTCGTTTCTGACAGTATTTGTGTGGAGTGTAGCCATGTATGGACGTGAAACATGGACAATAAATAGTCTGGACAAGAAGAGAATAGAAGCTTTCGAAATGTGGTGCTACAGAAGAATGTTGAAGATTACATCACGTAACTAATGAGGAGGTATTGAATAGGATTGGGGAGAAGAGAAGTTTGTGGCACAATTTGACTAGAAGAAGGGATCGGTTGGTAGGACATGTCCTGAGGCATCAAGGGATCACAAATTTAGCATTGGAGGGCAGCGTGGAGGGTAAAAATCGTAGAGGGAGACCAAGAGATGAATACACTAAGCAGATTGAGAAGGATGTAGGTTGCAGTAGGTACTGGGACATGAAGGAGCTTGCACAGGATAGATTAGCATGGAGAGCTGCATCAAACCAGTCTCAGGACTGAAGACCACAACAACAATTTAGGCACACCACGGGAAAGGTGATCTGTTAAGTAGAATAACCAATCTACCGAGCTTGGATTACGGACTGAGAGTAAACCAAATAAAGACAAAAATATTAAGAATCAGCAGAAATTAGATTAGCAACAAACTTAACATCAGGATGGAATCCCACGAATTAGTCGATGTGAAGGTATTCTGTTGTCTTGGGAGCAACTCGTTGCATGGCGTATGAAGCAAGAACAAAAAAAGGATACTATAACAGGCAAAAAGAGTATTAGCCATTAAAGCATTATCAACCTTAACAATTTTGTTAGTGTGACTTTTTTCTATAGGAAGCACATGAATATTCGTTTTATAAATTCAGACGGCTCTTTCATGTTGCAATTTGATATTTACATACTTTACATACACGTTTCTCCATTTAATTTAAAGGCATCTTCAGTAGGTTTTTGCTGCAATAATGCCGTTTTGATTTTACGTGTGATACTTGTAGATTCGAAACAGTTCACACCACGATTTTTCGTGAGTAAAATTTTATGCAGTCAAACATAAGATAACAGAAGTGCAACAGTTCTCGTAGTACAAATGTGAAGCTCTTGTCAGATCAGCATTGAAGTGTTTCTTCAGATCACTCAGCTAGCGAGAAAGGAAGTGCTGAAACAAGAGAACCAAAAGTTTATTTATGTTTATTTATGTAAAAATTATTATGTGAACTGTTTCGAATATGTATCATATGCATCCAGTGAAGATACCTATAAATTAAAAGGAGAAAACCGCCTAGAAAGTAAATAAATATTATACTGCAGCAAGTAAACTATATTTTAATTTATAAAAAAGAATGTTTACCTAATGTAGTTTGGAGATGAAATTTCTTGGAATGGGCGTCTATAGCAAAGCACTGTAAGGCAGTGAATCACGGACTGTAGGAAACCCGTAAATGAAGAGAATTGAAACCCTTGCGATGCAATGTTACAGTTGGACGCTGAGAATAAATTAGACTGGTGGGATAAGAAATGAGGAATTTCTCCGCAGAATCGCTGAGGAAAGGAGTATTAATGAAACAATAAGTAGAAAGATGATAGATAGATAGATGGAACGTAGATAGACATTAGCTAAAGTGATCAGAGACTTTGGCATCAAATCTAAATTAGGAAACCTTATTCGTGAAACGCTCACAGATACCAAGTCAAAAGTAAAGTTTCAGGGTGAAATATTGAAGGCATTCAACATAAAAACAGGTGTAAGTCAAGGTGATGGCCTGTCTCCACTCCTCTTTAACTCATACTAGAGAAAATAGTAAGAGCATGGAAACAAAAACTAAAAGAAGAGAAGCTATCACCAATCAGACTGGGAACTAAAAACAAAGGTATTGAAATTCACTGTTTAGCATTTCCGGATGATTTTGCCATTCTTTCTTAAAACCTAACAAATGCTGGAATACAAATCAATCTCTTAGAAGAAATAGCCAACAAAGCAAGTTTAAGAATATCTGTAGAAAAAACAAAATTTATGACAAATATAAAAAATGCTCGGGCATCTCTAGCAACAGATATTGGCCAGATAAAGAAGGCAAATAAATTTAAATATTTGGGAGAAACTATCCAAGAAAATGGCTTAGAAAACTTCGCTATAGAAGAAAGAGTACATAAAATGGAGATAGCTTATGGAATAACTAGGAATGTCTACAGCAAAAGGTGTCTGTCCAAAAATTTGAAGATACAGCACTACAACACAGAAGTAAAACCAGAATGTCTTTATGCAAGTGAATGTTTAGTACTGAACTACAAATTACACAAACTTGAAGCCCTAGCAAGAAAAATCATTCGAAAAATTCTTGGACCACCAAAAATACAGAGGTATGGAAATTAAGAAGCCATGAAGAAGTTTATGGCAACATAGAAAACATAAACACTACGAAAGAGGCGACTGCTATTTTTTGGACACTTATACAGAATGAAAAGCAACAGGTTAACCAAACAGAGTTTTAAATATCTTTGGGACAAGAAGTCAACAATAGCCTGAATTCAAGAAGTTAGGAAAGATTTAGAAGGAAACAACATAAGTGAAAAAGATGCAACAGAAAGAGAGAGTTTCAAGAGCAAAGTGTTAAAAATGGAAGGATTCCAAGGCAGGAGGGAGAAGAAGACAGGCTCAATATGGTGCGACGAGATAAAAAGGATACATAGTGAAAAGATGAAAGAATATTGGAGGAAAAAGAAGGAACAACAAAGAAGGAAGCATTGAAATTGGTGCGTGGTCCTTAGATGACCCAAACGAAGAAATAAAGAGAGAAGAAGAAGAAGAGAGATGATAGGACATATGTTAAGACATCAGAGAATACCTTCAGTGGCACCACAGGTGCCCGCAGAGAGCAAAAATTGTAGGGGACGACATAGATTGGAACATATGCAGAAAATAATGGAGGACGTTGGGGCGTAAATGATGCTTGGAGACGATGACATCGAGTTCACCCAGTGAAAATATGAAAATTTACCGTCGATGTAACAGTGAATGGCTTGTCCGCATCTGCAAGAGTGAAACCTCCAAAGTGGCGATGCAGACGTCGGCTCGGTATCCATGCTAGCCAACTGGGTCGTCGTGCGATCCAAGGAAAGGGGGATCCGCCGGGCAGGCTGCCCGCCACTGTACGGAATGCAAAGCGTCGCTTTCCACGCTATGCCGAGCATATCAATTCCTGAATGTCTGGTGCTTCATTCGGTCCGTAGCGTTTCATAGACCTTTCACACGTGTTACGATCAGTTAGTTCCAGCGAACAAAATAGAAGTCTGCTGCGTATCCCTTCCTCACAAGTCGAGTGTACAGGGGTTGGACAGAAATATAGAAGAAAAACGAAAACACAACACATCACCGCCATTAATAATGTGCAGTAACCCCATTGGCATTCAACACGACTTCGAGTTGTGGTGGAATGGTTAAATACATGTCCTGTACGGTATTCAAGGGAATCTTCTACAATTCTTCCTGCAAAATACACTCGTGCTCAAAAATTAAGGATAATGCTAATACATGGTGAAACAACGCTCTGGTGGGCGGTTTGCGGGTTTAAATCACCTCGGGGTCGTCGCATGGTGGCACTGGCAGCAGTCCACATACCCAGAGGTGTGTTGGTGCATGTCAGAATAAGGTGCAGCGAGTAAGTGTGCAGACGTTTTCAGACGTGCTAATGGTGACTGTGTGTTGAAAATGACTCGAAGAACACATATTGATGACGTTTTGAGGGTAGAATACTAGGGCGACTGGAGGCTGGTCAAACACAACAGGCCATAGCACGGGCCCTCCGTGTGCCACAAAGTGTGAGCTCAAGATTATGGAACGATTCCAGCAGACAGGAAACGTGTCCAGGCGCTACAGTACGGGACGTCCACAGTGTACAACACCACAAGAAGACCGATATCTCACCATCAGTGCCCGCAGACGGCCACGGAGTACTGCACGTAGCCTTGCTCTGGACCTTACCGCAGCCACTGGAACAGTTGTCTCCAGACACACGGTCTACAGACGACTGAACAGACATGGTTTATTCGCCCGGAGATCTGCAAGGTGCATTCCACTGACCCCTGGTCACAGGAGAGCCCGTAAAACCTGGTGTCAATAACACAGTACACCGTCATTGGAACAGTGGTCCCAGGTTATGTTCACGGACGAGTCCAGGTATACTCTGAACAGCGATTCTCGCCGGGTTTTCATCTGGCGAGAATCAGGAACAAGATACCAACCCATTAATGTCCTTGAAAGGGACCTGAATGGAGGTCGTGGTTTGATGGTGTGGGGTGGAATTATGACTGGTGCAGGTACACCCCTAAATGTCTTTGATAGAGGGACTGTAACAGGTCAGGTGTATCGGGACGTAATTTTGCACCGGTATGTCCGCCTATTCAGGGATGCAGTGGGTCCCACCTTCCTCCTGATGCATGATAACGCATGGCCCCACCGAGCTGCCATCGTGGAGGAGTACCTTGAAATAGAAGATATCAGGCAAATGGAGTGGCCTGCCTGTTCTCCAGACCTAAATCCCATGGATCACGTCTGGGATGCTCTCGGTCGACGTATCAATGCACGTCTTCAAACCCCTACGACACTTCAGGAGCTCCGACAGGCACTGGTGCAAGAATGGGAGGCTATACCCCAGCAGCTGATCCAAAGTATGCCAATCCGTTGTGCAGCCTGTGTACGTGTGCATGGTGATCATATCCCATATTGACGTCGGGGTACATGCGCAGGAAACAGCGGCGTTTTGTAACACATGTGGTTCAGGACGGTTGTCTCAACTTTATCACGAATACCGTGGACTTACAGATCTGTGTCGTGTGTGTTCCCTATTTGCCTATGATATTAGCGCCAGTTTTGTGTAGTGCCACGTTGTGTGGCACCACATTCTGCAATTATCCTTAATTTATGAGCATGGGTGTAGCAGTAATTTCATGTAACGATGGTGGAGGCTTCTCTTCAAAGTAGACCGCGAAGGCTCGATGATATTGCGATCTGGAGACTAATTTGGCCAGGCAAGACATGGCAATTCGTCATCGCGCTCATAAAAGCAGTTGTGGACGATGCGAGCTGTGTGAACAGGGCCTCTATCGTCTTGGAACAGAGAATCACCATTGGGGAACAAACACTGTAGCATGGGGTGCACCTGATGAACCAAATTTGTCACATAATCCTTGGCGTTAATACGATCATGGAATACCAGGATATAGCTGCCCAAACCATCATCGACCTCCCTCCATATCTCACTCTTGTGACGTAAACTCGGCCAAACTTAGGAAACAGTGTGAAACAAAATTCATCCGACCATACAACTTTCTTCCTTTGCTCCACAGTCCAGGTTTCATGGCTTCGGCACCATGTTTTCCTGTTGCAAGCACTTATATCACTGCTGAATGGTTTTTGAATTCGAGCCCGCCCTGCAATTCCCTGCTTATGGAGCTCCCTTCGTGTTGTTTTAGTGCTGACAGGATTAGCGAGTGCGACAATCAGTTATACAGTGACTTTTGCAACTGGCATCCTCTTTTTTTTCAGCACAATCTATGACCGTCTGTTACGATCACTCGGCACAACTTTTGTTCGCATTGTAACTGGATGTTTTTCCGCTTTCTCTGCATGCAACATAAATCATCGATACGACGCCTCTTGAAACACCAAACACTCGCGTTACCTTGGTTACGGAAGCACCCATCAAAGCAACATCAACAGTTTGCCTACGTTCGAATCCACTTAGCTCCCACTTAAAGCACTCACTGCTTCACAAAACACTGTACGACTGGCATTTGCAACGTATTGTGGACATAGCAAGGTGTCGTTCGTGGCCAAATACAACAGACAATGTGCAGTCTTAGTTGGCATCTGCATTTGTGTTCAGGGATGCATCTGTCCCGGTGTTTCTATATTTTTGTCCAACCGCTGTGAGGGGTTGCTCTGAAATGCTAATCATTTGCGTATATAACCATGGTGGACACTTCATTCTAATCTGAAACTTGGAAATTTGTTGCATACCGCCTTCATGCTGTTGCAGTTTTAATGTACAGACCTGCAGAAAAATGTAGTTCTTTTTCACATGTACATTTCAGCTTCACGGCACATACGATACTGCCAGGTCATCATCAGCTCATTTGTTTAGTAAGAAAGAAAGAAGAAGTGGTATAGTAAAATATTAGGAAAAAAAAATTACAGACCAAATTCTTCTTCTTCCTCAGCGTTTGTCCTGCGTTGTAACTCAGTTTGCTCTTCTGGCCTTGTCTTCACTTGGCGAGATCTTGTGCTTGGTCATTAAATTCAGCTTTTAATAAGAACCCGTGGTTTGCTATTGAATCTCGATTTGGTCGAAGTACATGTTCATACTACCGTAAATATCATTCCCTCCTCTTCTCAACGACAGGTGCAACTCCGTACCGCCTGCAACTTTCATAGCTGATCATATGATCACGTAGTTTCAGGCCAGATGTCCACCGAAGCACTTTGATTCCCATTAGAGCAAGTCGTCATATACTTTTGTTAGGAACAACCGAGCAGATTCCAGAGGGAATCCTTTTATCATAATCCACACCGCCGGCCAAAGTGGCCGTGCGGTTAAAGGCGCTGCAGTCTGGAACCGCAAGACCACTACGGTCGCAGGTTCGAATCCTGCCTCGGGCATGGATGTTTGTGATGTCCTTAGGTTAGTTAGGTTTAACTAGTTCTAAGTTCTAGGGGACTAATGACCTCAGCAGTTGAGTCCCATAGTGCTCAGAGCCATTTGAACCATTTAATCCACACCATACATTGTCCACCGTTTAAATCCTGCATTGCTCACGCCGTTTGCGATTCCGGGAACAAGTGAACCAGCAATGGTCGAGTCAAGGTACTTGAAAATATTTTCGTCTCTGGCTGACGTATACTATTGATCTTGATGACATCACATTACTTGTATCTGTGACAGATATTCAGTCTTCTTCATATCGGGGCGTACTCAAAACTGTTCACTCATGTTTGGACTCTTCGCTAAAGTCGTTCTTGTCTTCAACAACTAGTAGAACATCATCAGCATACAGCAGTGTCCAAGACGTTGATTTCTGAATATCTCTGATGAGTGTGTTGGAGATAAGGGGAGAAGGGGCAGATCCCTGATGGAGACCAACGGAAGCAGGGAAGTCACCTTATGTCCCAGCAACAGCGACTCTTAGCATTGCCGAAGAGCAGCCAGATCCATTCAATTAGTTCTTCAGCTTGTGAGGGGTCTACTTGTTCGTGGAGCCCGATTTTGTAATATAATTCATTAAAAATGACCTGAGAAGATTGTCATGTGTAAAAGAGATTGTATTTTTGACACAACTGAACCAAAGATGTTGCCTAAGTGGCAGAATCGATTGTAAGTAGGGGCGCACGGAGCGCAGTAGCAGTTGCCGTTGCACTCTGTTATAGGTAGGATGTAAGACTTAAAGCTAGTGGCTGGTTGTGAGAATTTAGCTGTTGGTCTTTGGACGCAGAATAATACAGTTTTTATAAAATGAAGTGATCAATGATATTGTTTGTGCTCATACAGAGCCAGTAAATGTTAGGTCGTAGTTATTTCTATAAAAGTGTAAAGTGTAGATGGTTAGATCACATAACTAATGAGGAGGTATTGAATAGAATTGGGGAGAAGATGAGTTTGTGGCACAACTTGACTAGAAGAAGGGGTCGGTTGGTAGGACATGTTCTGAGGCATCAAGGGATCACCAATTTAGTATTGGAGGGCAGCGTGGAGGGTAAAAATCGTAGAGGGAGACCAAGAGATGAATACACTAAGCAGATTGAGAAGGATGTAGGTTGCAGTAGGTACTGGGAGATGAAGGAGCTTGCACAGGATAGAGTAGCATGGAGAGCTACATCAAACCAGTCTCAGGACTGAAGACCACAACAACAACATTTTGTGAGGCTGCAAGACTATCAGGAATTGAACTGATACTGATCGTTAACAAATACTGAGCATTGCCTATGGAAATTATAGAAGAGTAATGAATTTATACAGTAACTCGAAGGTAAAGCAACTGGAACAAATTTGCAAGGTAATGAAATTCTCTATATTTAGTTTTAAGTATGCAGCAACGCAATATGGATTTCGCTAATTTTTACAGTACTGACCCTTGAATGTAGGAACCAAGTATTTGGCATCAGATTTAATGCATAGGTTGATTAGGTATACGCGATTGGTAATATTTTGTGTGTTTTGTAATCCTGACACAGAGAAGTTAAATTTTGGAATCTATTTGTCAAACGATGTCAGACTTTTTGTAATGTAACAATCCAAGTGTTTTTTAATTACAACAGAAATTGAGAATTGTAGAAAAGTTGAGAAGTCCACTTATTTTGAAGTTAATGTAAAAGTTTCATATCCGATTTTCTGAAGGTGAAACTTTATTTTGAATATAATTTTCAAACTGAAGCATTCTGCCTTAGCATATCCCATTATCAGTACCTCATCCTCTTTCATGTCGTGTTTATTTAAATCCAATGAAAATTTTTTAAAGAAATCTTTTTTCAATCAGAATCAGAAAAATATTAATGATCAGAATCACAAAAGTATTAATGTTTTTAACAGTTTCAATGTGGGCGGCATTGCACAGCGCTGAGTCAGTATCCAATACTTTCACTGAACATTTGCGAGGTTATTCATTTATCAACTAATCTACTGATACTATTTGTATGAAGCTATTTTACGGCCGGCATTGCACTTCGCTGTGCCACGATTGAATATTTTCTATGCCTACTGTGGAGAGAATAGAATACCAAGACTACATCCGTTTCGACTCTCGAGCTAAAAAAATTTATTTCATTGTTTATTTGCACCGGGAATTTTGTCAGTTTATTGTACAGAGCCGTAGAACTCGGTGCTCACGAGACTGGGTAAATTTCAGAGGGATTGATTTCATTATGAAAACTGCATATTGGTTTTGCAGATTAAGTAATTTGCTCAACGACACAGCACACAGTAAATTTGCGGAAGACAAACATTACGCATTGCATTAAAAAAATGGCTCTAAGCACTATGGGACTTAACACCGGAGGTCATCAGTCACCTAGAACTCAGAAATACTTAAAACTAACTAACCTAATGACATCACACACATCCATGCCCGAGACTGGATTCGAACCTGCGACCATAACAGTCGCGCGGTTCCGGACTGAAGCGCCTAGAACCGCTTTTTTATTTGTCGTTGTGTTTGGTCGTTGCGGACGTCACATAACATTCGCTGATCCATCCACTCAGTTTTTTATTACAGAGGCCAACGTGCTCTCTGACCGAACACGCTGAGCTACCGCGCCGGCAAAATTCTGTTTTCCGGCCACCGCGACCGGCACGCATTGGATTTTCAATAACAAACACATACACAATTTCTTTAAAGAACGTTACAAGGTACTTCACCCTGTCATAGAGCAAACCATAACCTCACGTGGTACTCAGTCAACAGCCTTTTCCAATTCCAGGATAGCGAAGTGAAGATAGACTTCTCACAGTGTTTCTCAATAAGCAAGTGAGTTTCACAGATAGTATGATAGTATGGGGTGTTTCAAAAAGGACTTTACAACTTTGAAAATTCATATAAATTAATTCATAGCATCTACAGAGGTGACTGTAGCGCCAATTTGTAGGAAAATACATCAAGTTTTTTCTCGCGTAGTACCCTAGTGCCGAATCGCACCGTAAGGAACGCTTGCGTCAGTTCCGTTAAAGATGGCTGCCTTCACTGGACCCGAGCATGCTAGCTGTGTGTTTTGGTTTAAAGAATCGAAGTTGGTGACAATAGTTCAGAGTAATTGCCATACCAAGTACGCTAAAGATCCTCCCAGTAGGCCTACAATTTATGAGTGGCATAAATTTTTAGTAGAAACAGGGTGCTCGATAAGACACGGGAAATCATCATGTCATCAAAGTACATCTGACGACGTCGTTGAGCGAGTGAGACAACGTTTTGTCAACAGCTCTACAAAATCGGCCCGGCGTGCATCTTGCGAACTGCAAATCCCACATTTGATTATTTGGCGTGTGTTGACAAACTGTTTTCATTAGAAACCGTGCAGATTTACGATCGTACAAGCATTAAGAGACACGGATAAAACTTCTCGCAAGAACTTCTGTGCGGATATGTTAAATCGATTACATGAGGACGAACATTTCTTGGAAAAACTCATCTTTCCTGACGAGTCGACTTTTGACTTAAGAGGCAAGATTAACATACATAACTGTAGGATTTGGGGCAGTGAAAATCCACATCAAACATTGCAACATGTTCGTGATAGCTCTCAACTGAACGTTTCTTATGGATTGAGCAAGAGCAAAATGTATGGCCCCTTTTTTGCCGTGAAAAAACCATCAACGGGACAGTGTGTACCTGGATAAGTTACAACAATTTTGATACCACAGATCGATGAGGATGACCAAGAACGAAATGTTTACATCATGCAGTATGGTGCACCGCCCAACTACTGGCTGACGTCCGGGATTTTCTCAGTGACCGCTTTCCAAGTCGATGGATTGGCCGTGATGCGCCAATTGCATGGACCCCACGTTCCCCGCCGGCCGAAGTGGCCGTGCGGTTAAAGGCGCTGCAGTCTGGAACCGCAAGACCGCTACGGTCGCAGGTTCGAATCCTGCCTCGGGCATGGATGTTTGTGATGTCCTTAGGTTAGTTAGGTTTAACTAGTTCTAAGTTCTAGGGGACTAATGACCTCAGCAGTTGAGTCCCATTGTGCTCAGAGCCATTTGAACCATTTTTGAACCCACGTTCCCCAGATCCACCACTCGTTTCTTCTTTTTTTACGGTTATTATCAAGGATATCGTGTTTTTACCTCCTGTGCCGGCTTCTCTACTTGAACTTACAGCAAGAATTTACGCCGTCACTGAGCAAGTCACACCTGCAATGCTACAGCTAGTTTGGGAAGAAATTGACTTCCGATGAGATATGTGCATGTAGCCAACAGAAGCCACATACAGCATCTTTTGTTTAAGGTAAAAAAAAACTTTATGTGTTTCCTCACAAAGTAACACTAAACCCAGCACTATATCTTTTTTCAATAAATGTATATGAATTTTTAAAGTCGTAAAGCCCTTTTTGAAACACCCTGTATTAATTGTCCCACGACCTTCCACAATACCATACCTACTGGTAGTAATATCGACAACCTTGCGTATTCTGCTGCCTCTGATGCGCTCTAAGACCTTCATTGTAAACGACAGCAGGACAATGTTTCCGTGAGGCAGCAGACCCACTCTAGCCACAAGTACGCGATCATCCTCCCTGGACAGCTGGCGGCCGCTTTGACAGATCTGTTTCACGGGTGGTGTGTTGGGGAAGTGGCAGGCGTTCGGCAAACCGCTATGTTCTCCGAACGAGGCTGCAATGGCGCACGTGCTTCAGGAGACAACCGGATTCCACCACATCTCCAAGTGTGCGGGTCGCAGCACACCGTCTAGATCACTGCCGCAAAACTGTTCCATTCATTGCGCCGAGGTCAACCGTTATTGCCGGCACAGGGCAAGGTTATAGCGTCGTTGTCCGAATGCTACGACAGCTGCACCTGCTTGGTTGCTGGAATTTTTTTTTTTTTCATTTAACTCTTTAACGCGTCACTCCACGATTTCCTGTCCTTTACCAGTTCATTCACATTAAACTTTTGAACCATTTTTTTTTAAACAAAACAATAGGAGAACATTTTAGAATCTTTACCAAAAGAGTCAAATACGTATAAGCACTGACCAATAATACTCAGCAGCGCCACATACGACGCGTATTACTAAATTATATGCCACTTTGCCACGTAAAAAAATGCTCTGATCACTATGGGACTTAACTTCTGAGGTCATCAGTCCTCTACAACTTAGAACTACTTAAACCTAACTAACCTAAGGGCATCACCCACATCCATTCACGAGGCAGGATTCGAACCTGCGACCGTAGCGGTAGCGCGGTTACAGACTGAAGCGCCTAGAACCGCTCGGCCACACGGGCAGGACAATCTTGGCTTACACGTAACGCCATCAATTAGTTGCTGAATCTCTGGCTTCAGCTACAGTTTTTGATCTCTACAGCTCCTCTAGTACGACGTAACGTATTCTCTGATGTCTATTATTTTATGTTTTCTATCATCCAGTCCCTTCTTCTAACTTCCAAATAGTCTTTTCCTAGTCAATTGAGCGGGGAGAACTACCTCATTCCTTATCAGGTGAGTTTACTTAATTTTCAATATCTCCAATGCTTCGACTCTTTCGTCTTTCATACAATCCACGATTCCATATTTCAGCGAAGAATGCTCGTTTTGCCGTTACTGGCTAGCTTCTTACGTTCGCCTTGTTGTGTCCATAATGTATTAACTGGAATAATATACTTATCTTCTTAAAAATTTGTTTAGATAATGATTGGAGTAGGTCCTTCGAAAAGCGTCGGTATTACTATGAATTACAAGGAGCGCTCAATAAGTAATGAAACACTTTTTTCTCAGTCAGTTTCGGTTGAAAAATGCAGAATTTGTTGTGTAATATCGTGGAATATTCCCGCTTCGTACCCTATAGTTTCATGAAGTTCCGGTAGATGGTGGTGCTATACGTAACCTCCAAAAAGGCACATGTGACGGAGCTGCGCTCCAATCAGAAACCCGTTATTGGGTTTCTTTCGACAGAAAATCAGAGCATCGCAGATACTCATAGACTCTTGCAGAATGTCTACGGAGACCTGGCAGTGAACAAAAGCACGGTGAGTCGATGAGCGAGGCATGTGTCTTCATCGCAACAAGGTCGAGCAAACCTGTCAATCTCCTGCGTGCCTGCCGGCGGCACATAGCTGTGCTACCGTCAGGAAATGGAGGAAACGACTTCAGCCTGTTCGTCGCCACAAAGATGCATACGAACCTCTCCTTCTCACAACGCAAGGCTTCACACAAGTCTTCGCACCCCAGAGGAACTCACAAAACTTCACTGGACTGTTCTTCCTCATCTGCTCTACACCCCGGATATCGCACCTTCCGACTTCCTTCTGTTTGGCCCAGAAGAGTTGTACAATTCGGACATACGGGCCCTCCCAGTAACGTGGCGTAAGGCCGTCGCACTGAACGCAGATTATGTTGGAAAATAGGATTTTGTAGCTAAAATAGTGGGCAATAATATGATGTATTGGAAAACTAAATAAAACCAACATGCTTTCAGAGAAAATGTTTTGCATTACTTGTTGAACGCCCCTTGTACATTAACAAACTGTGTGGCTGAACCGAATTATACTTCTTACTAAATTTTGTTTCCTATAGTCAGTATAATGATAACGAACAATCTAATACGAGATGCGACAATAAAGTAATGAGACTGATTTTCTTTGCAAAATGTGACAACCCAGAAGGCTTGCGTAGGCACAATATCTTTGACCTTGATCTTATAAGCAGCTTCTAGTCCAAGTGCCACATCGATGCAACTGCTCAGTCCTGAGTTGTGCTGTAATAAATTAACATGTGTTTGTGTCTCTCGTCACGGAAATGGTATGCCATTTCTTTTTGTGTTAAATTGGGTGAAAACGCGACGACAACGTATGGTAAGCTTCAGAAAGCTATTGGAGAGGAGGTTATGTCAAGAACTCAAGTTTTTCGTTGGCATAAAATGTTTAGTGAAGGCAGAACGAATGTTGAAGACGAAGACCGCAGTGGACGACCATCAACCTCACGGACAGATGTGCGTGAACTCTTACGATCTGATGGAAGATTATCTGTGAAAATGATTGCAGAAGAACTGAACATCAATCGAGAAACGGTTCGTCTAATAATCACTGAAGATTCTGGATCACGATAATGCGCCATCCCCTACTGCTCTGTCAGTACAGCAATTTTTAACCTCAAAAAAAATTTCAGTACTTTTTTCTATTTGCAAGAGTCAAAACGACAGTCAAGGGACACCTTTTTCTAACAACACAAGATGTCCAAAAAACTGTGACGAGGGCCTTGGAGAATATTACAGAAGATGAGTTGCAAGAAATGTTACCACCAATGGCAGAAGCGCTGGAAAAAGCGTGTGCCATCAGAAGGGAACTACTTTGAAGGAGACAACACTAAACTTGACTAAAACGGTAAGCAACATATTTTTTCACATCAGTCTCATTACTTTTTTGACGCACCTCGTATAGCTTGGAGGAGATTTCAAGTTCCCGCAGCCAAGGGAAACGTAGTTGCATAGCGCAGTGTGATGTTTATGGTGTTATGAATGAGTATGACCAGAAAGGAAGGGAGCGAACGAAATACGGCGCCTGTAATTAGCCCACTCCTATCGATAGAATCAATGAGGAGCTTCCGATAGGCGGATCGCCTTCTGATGAAAAACAAATAAAAGAAATCATGTTTAGCATAGAGTGTTGATTAAAATAAAATTATTTGTTCCAAAGCGCGATCGGCCGATTCAGAGTACATGGTTATTTTCAGCTATGGCTAAAAACATATCGGACAGTGCAGGCATGCTTAGAAATGATCGTGAGATATAAATCGACAGTCGTGACAGTGAATAACGAATATTATTTCAAGTACCAAGCATTGAGGTAACATGACTAAAGATAATAGTGTCTGGGGATTCGAGTTGGATCAGTTGAACTCACAAAGAACTTTTCAGCCCATGGGTCCTCTCGTCGTTAGTCAAATTCTGCGTGGATCCGATGTCCGCAGTAATAACCCCTTTGCGGATAAAAGGTTGCGCCGATGGTAATATCCGCTGGTACATCTACGGATGTCCGCAATCATAATTTGTTTATTGTTAAAAATTACAGTATTACGATTTACGTCTTTCTGCAGTAAATGCGATCGACGATGATATTAATTATCAACGTGGTAAGACACTGCTGTTACACATTCGGGCCATGGTGCCACTGTATTGACTCGTATGCAAGGTCATGAAAACGATACATGCCGCAAGGGCTAAAGGCAGAGACACGCCCTTCTTTCTAGTTTTTGGGACACTTACACCTACGTCCTGTTTCCGTCCTACCAGGCTTATGTTCATCCTGTTTTGTCTGCGATAACAGAGGACACTTATGGAATTACAGGAAACTGCTGCTACGCGACATGCCTTTCAGTGATACCCCATCACTTGGAAACTTTGCTTCACGGTCTCACTCCTGTCTGTGTGTCACATACGACGTAAATAGAGTTTGGTTGAAAATCAATGAATCTGCCAGCGTTTCTCTTAAATAAAGTAAATTTACAAGCTCACAAGGCAACACTTATTACGTTAAGAAGTGTAACACTTGAACATGATTGAACATTGTGGTGAATTGACACCATTTGATTAACGAATTATATAGTGTATTTATCTCTTGATCTCCCTCTACGATTTTTACCCTCCACGCTGCCCTACAATACTAAATTGGTGATCCCTTGATGCCTCAGAACATGTCCTACCAACCGATCCCTTCTTCTAGTCAAGTTGTGCCACAAATTTCGCTTCTCTCCAATTCTATTCAATACCTCCTCATTAGTTATGTGATCTACCCATCCAATCTCCAGCATTCTTCTGTAGCACTACATTTCGAAACCTTCTATTCTCTTCTTGTCTAAACTATTTATCGTCCACATTTCACTTCCATACATGGCACACTCCATACAAATACTTTCAGAAACGACTTCCTGACATTTAAATCTATACTCGTTAACAAATTTATCTTCTACAGAAACGCTTTCCTTGCCATTACCAGTCTACATTTTATATCCTCCCTACTTCGACCATCATCAGTTATTTTTCTCCCCAAATAGCAAAACTCATTATCTACTTTAAGCGTCTCATTTCCTAATCTGATTCCCGCAGCATCATCCGATTTAATTCGACTACATTCCATTATCCTCGTTTTGCTTTTGTTGATGTTCATCTTATATCCTCTTTTCAAGTCACTGTCCATTCCGTTCAGCTGCTCTTCCAGGTCCTTTGCTGTCTCTGACAGAATTACCATGCCATCGGCGAACCTCAAAGTTTTTATTTCTTCTCCATGGATTTTAATACCTACTCCGAACTTTTCTTTTGTTTCCTTTGCTGCTTGCTCAATACATAGATTGAATTACATCTGGGATAGGCTACAACCCTGTCTCACTCTCTTCCCAACCACTGCTTCCCTTTCATGCCCCCCGACTCTTATAACTGCCATCTGGTTTCTGTACAAATTGTAAATAGGCTTTCGCTCCCTGTATTTTACCACTGCCACCTTCAGAATTTGAAAGAGAGTATTCCAGTCAACATTGTCAAAAGCTTTCTCTAAGTCTACAAATGCTAGAAACGTAGGTTTGCCTTTCCTTAATCTATTTTCTAAGATAAGTCGTAGTGTCAGTATTCCAACATTTCTACGGAATCCAAACTGATCTTCCCCGAGGTTGGCTTCTACCAGTTTTTCCATTCGTCTGTAAAGAATTCGTGTTAGTATTTTGCAGCCGTGTCTTATTAAGCTGATAGTTCGATCATTTTCACATTTGTCAACACCTGCTTTCTTTGGGATTGGTATGCGATAAATGCGATACATTTTTAAAAAAGAAACAGCAGTATCACAAATAATTACAAGAAAATAATTCTTCTGAACGCTTCTTATAAAATCGACCGCAGAATAATTAATGAAAGGCTTCGAATCATTTCCGATTCAGTTTTATCATAACACCAAGCAGGCTTCCGTGAAGAAAGATCCTGTGCCGACGATGTTCTCATCCTGAAACAAATTATACACAAAAGACGATAATTCAATTTGGAAACACACCCGACATTTATCGACCAGGAAAGCGCATTTGTGCACATCCATTGAAAAAAGCTGTGCTCAGTAATGGAGAAAAGAGGTTTCCCCCCGCACCTAATAATGGTATGCCAAGGTTGATATAAAAACACCAAAATCTGAATAGATACTCTCAAAGAACTGACATATTAGTAGAGATAAACCAGAGAGTAAGGCAAGGCTGTAGCATGTCACCAACACTTTTCAACACCCACATCGAAGACACTATTAGGGAATGGATGAAGAACAGAACATTGTATAAGAACTGCGACAGACAACATTTTGAAACACGTTGCTTTTTGCAGACGACCAAGTAATCACACAGGATAGTGAAGACAAGTTACAAATTAAACAAATTACAAATCACAAATTACACAATATAAGCCGAAACTGTAACCTGAAGAATCCAATAACAAAAAGGAAAACAATGACCTTTTTAGGAAAATACTCTTAAGAGCTAAGATAATCATCAGCAACATATTAATAGAACATGTGTCCCATTTCTAGAATCTAGGATGTGACATAACTTTTCCAGAAAAGAAAATCATAATTAAGAAAAATGACATCTATCAACATACAATATGTGTAGCACGGTAAGAAGAATAAAAAGAGAAGATAAGCTCAAGTAAAAGCTTTAGAAAATCATGGCGCCATTCACAGCACTATATGGAGAAGAAAGTTGTATATAAGATCAAAAGACCTAAGACACCTTGAAATATAAGAAACGAAGCTCCTTAGATCTGAGTAAGTTGAACTAGAGAAATAAGAAATGAAGAAATAAGGAAGGAGCTGGGGGTACAGCCATTAATTGAAAAAGTAGTCCAACCAAAGCAGGACTGGAAAGAGCATGTACTACGTCCGCCACCTCAGAGACTCCCCCGGCAAGCATTATATACAATTTCATTAGGAAGGGGTGGGAAGACCGAGCAAGAGATAGTGAGGCCCTCAAAGAAGAAGAAGAAGAAGAAGAAGAAGAAGGTGAGTTCACTTGACTTTGCAATGATGTGGAAATGGTCCTCAGAAAAATTCACAAAATCCGTTTCACTAATTATAACGGAAGCTACAGCCTACGAAACGTGTCAACACCATGTCACGCTATGAACTCTTAAAATATGGGCAGGATCGGCCTCTACATCCTCAGTCACTGGCTTTCTGATTACGAGACTGGGATGCAGCAGGTGAAAATTAGCCCAGTGGCAATCTCACCGTGAGAGCCACGGCTAGTTTACAATATTTTGATACGCAGACGCGGATCTCATTTTTCGAATCGCCGCAGAGCTCTGATAGTGCTCTATTTTTTCGCAACCAGTATTCAAACAAGTACGTCCTTATGGAACCCCACTGCAGTGGCGAGCTTTAGCCACCTTGGCTACGAAGGCGAAATGTTTTGAGTCAGGTGCTCAGTGAAATGCAGCATAAAGAATTCTTGAAACGATTGTCATACTCAGCAGTTTGCGACAGCGTCACGTAGAGGCAGGAGTCAAGGGAAATCTTAGGATTAGTTAAAAAAGTAAGTCAATGCTGAAATCTGCTCGCAAGCAAATAAACTACTTGAAAGGTTTCCCACTTGGACGTGACCGCCCATGGATGTTACAATCGCCTTACAGAAACCTCAGAAGCCATCGGAAAATTTGACTTACATTCAATGCGCCGCCCATATAGACTGCCATCAATTTCATGTTAATCAATGTCAGTGAGTTACTCCTGGATTCGTGGAACAGTTCTGTTACCATATGATGGCGTAGTAGTGTGACACGTTGATCATCCATGGTGGCTTACCTGAAACAACAAGAAACAAGAACTGGATATAGGTTACATGGTTAAGGAACAATGCTAGCATCAAATAATTTCATTTGGCTAATACTGAAGGTTACTGCGCCACAGTGGATTGTGCGTTATCGATCTTGTGAGACACGCCGAGATTAAATTTATAGTGTGTTCTTTCTCAAACATTCGGTTCTGAAATTTTACTGTCGTCGGTTCTTCGAAGCTTCCACGACGAAGCGCCAAGTTATATTCGTGGCCGAGGTCTGAAACCACGCTTTCTCGACGATGTGCAGCGTCTGAGAGGACGTACTGCTCCTCGAATTTAATTACATACTTTTATTAGTGGTCCCGGATTAGTCTGCGCTGATACATTATCAGGTGATTATAGGGTCACTTTTTTTAAAGCCCGTCATTCCCCCCCCCCCCCCCTCCCCCAAGACACAGAAGTTTTAAATTTGGCTCAAAGGTGCCTACAACTTTACTCTGTAACAAGGCAATAGCGTGGCGCCCTGCGACATCACTCACGATTTCAGCGATGTTTCGGACAGTAAGGTGTCATCACATGACAATATAAGTCCAGGTCTCAGAAGTTCACGTGAGCTATAGGGTTTATTAACAATTTCACAACAATTCTGCTCAATTCCACCGTGTACGTGTCACACGCTGGTAAGGTCGTCACAACCCCTGGCCTCCCTTATCCACAGCTCACCCCTTCCCTTGAAGCCTCCGCAATGGAGGTCAGAACAGTGACGTCCAGTGTTGAAATCATGCTGTTTTCTTATGCGAGACCGAGAACACTGTAGACATATCGCTGCTCGGAATTGACATGAAAAGGCGTCAGAATGTGACATAAAGGGTGTCAATAAAACCACCCCTTCCTTTCGGACTTTCATACACATACAGTTCTCTGTCGATACAGTATGCCTTGCAATGAGCAACGGAGCGACGTTCTTGACAACCTTCGCGCTGCCAACACCCTCCAGATTGATGATGAAGATGATGAGGTCCCATACTCCTAGGAGCTTAGGGGACGATGCGGGAGAACCGCACCGCTGTACTAGGCAAGGTCCTAGCGGAGGTGGTTTGCCATTGCCTTCCTCCGACCGTAATGGAGATGAATGATGATGATGATGATGAAGACGACACAACAACACCCAGTCATCTCAACGCAGAGAAAATCAATGACCCCGACGGGAATCGAACCCGGGACCCCGTGCGCGAGAAGCGAAAACGCTACCGCAAGACCACGAGCTGCGGACCCCTGCAGATTATTAAACGCTTTCCTAAGGACATTGTGGCCCTGCAACCGCACTGAATGTGACCTAAGCCCTTTGGAGTGTAGTATGACCATAGTTTTTTTTCTCTGGAATACAGAATGGAACCTCTAGGGACCGTTAAAACCCATTCCACGAAATATGAAAGTGATCCAATGTGGCAAACGCCATTTACGATTCTATCTCTCACCTGTTCTGTGCCGTTCTGTGGCGTGGTCATGTGCAACATTGACACCTGCGTCAATAAAATGGCAAAGATTCCCATTAAGATATCCCACAGTTTGGCAATACCTTTGCTGTCAGTCATGCACCTTTGTTGAGCATTTTAAAATGTTCACGTACGAAGATAATCCTTGGCCGATCCCAAGGCGTACTGAGCGAGGTGACGCACTGGTTAGCAAACTGGACTCGCATTCGGGAGGACGACAGTTCAAACCCGCGTCCGGCCATACTGATTTAGGTTTTCTGTGATTTCTCTGAATCGCTTCAGGCAAATTCCGGGATGGTTCCTCTGAAAGGGCACGGCCGACGTCCTTCCCCAGCCTTCCCTAATCAGATGGGACCGATGACCTCGCTGTTTGGTCCCTTACCCGAAATCAACCAACCAATCTCTAGGCGCTTGCGAGGCGACACCTCTCAAGGAGGCACTAAGTAACAGCATAGTGCCACTCAGCTGAAAGATGACTCTTTAATTCTTTTGCACAGCGTAGATAAGGATCAACAGCCTCGCTTCAACCTACAAGGCAGTGTTTAACTTCACCACCAAAGGTCAATCATTAAAAGCCCTGTAGCCCTCTATCTTCAACAAATATTCCAATATCGGACTACTGGCTGGAATATCCCACCGCTAACAGTTCAGTGTACCGCCTCCAACAGATTACTTGCAACACCCACTGATAACCACAACAAAACAAGAAATGCTGTTCAAAGTCAGTAGGGAAGAAATTCACACAAAAACTCTATACTCAAATTTGCATAGAAGCGAATGAAATTTATTGGTATTTAATAAACGCTAGCAAAGTCTATCACTTTTATCTGACACCACCTCCTGGTAGCAATGCCTCCACACTCTGCTGTGCTCTCACCATGTTCGCCAATCTGTCACAATCACCGAGAAAAACAGAAAGGTGCCTAAACAAAACTCGAAGCCCGCGCACGGCAACGCACTTTCGAATGCTTTGTAGGCTTTTCGTAGCAGAAAAGTAATCTCACTACTTCCGAAATGACAACCACATTAAAACACAAACTCCACCCCAGAGTTGCCACCTCAGCCCCACGAGGGCTGCCAGCCGACTCCCCGATTTGGCGATTTCCAAGACTGATCGACGAAATGATTTAATATATAGGGCTTCCAGCCAATCAGAATCAGGAGCAAAAGGTACGCATTCTCAATGGCCATTTTCCTGCTCCTCCTAACAGCGCTTCCTTAACGTGCTGCCTTCTGGCAGGAATTTAAGAATCTATTCTGCAATGGCTGTTCAAAACATGGACTGTCACGGGGAAATTATTGTCCCTTTCAGTCTGACATTTAAGCTCCGGTCACAACCCATTTAGGAGGATTGCGGAAAGACTGGCTCATCAGCTCTAGGCTGAAGAAAAACCCCTCCCCCCCCCCCCCCCCCTGTGGCCGCGTACTGGCCCAGGAGATTACAAAAATGAAATTATAATGAAATGAACATCCTTAGCTGCTTACAGGCGTTGACATACGTCAACGGGGACAAATGAAAATGTGTGCCCCGACCGGGACTCGAACCCGGGATCTTCTGCTTACATGGCAGACGCTCTATCTATCTTTTTTTTTTCTTTTTTTTCATTTTGTTCGTTGCGGACGTCACATGACCTCCCGTGAAGTTCGTTCGTTGATCCTTCCACTCAGTTTTTTCATTACAGAGGCCAACCAGCTCTCTGACCGAACACGCTGAGCTACCGTGCCGGCAACCATCTGAGCCACCGAGGACACAGAGGATAGCGCGACTGCAGGGATTTATCTCTGGCACGCCTCCCGCGAAACCCACATTCTCAACGTATTGTCCCACACTACATTCGTAGTGCCCTCGCCCATTATATTCATTACTCGCGGCGCGTTGCCGATTCCCGTAAGAGTTCGGGCACTGTCTGTGCATTCGCACAGAAGAAGAAGATGGTCAGGTGGCCGGTGAGCCTTAACTATAGCCTCCAGGGGCTCAGCATTCATTTGCTGGGTACGGGCTTGGCGACCCCGGGGTTCCTGAGCTGGGTACTGGTAAGCACCGCCAGTCCCCTGTCACCGTAAGCTCTGAGCATACTTCAGCGACCACCGTGCGGCGCGGCGGTGGAATGTTGTGTGTCTCAGGGAATGGGAATCTTGGCTTGACCGCCTGGATCGCGAGGATGGAATAAACCTCTATAAACAACCCCTCAATCCCAAGGTGTGCTGCGCGCTGATGAGATGCATGGCTGTTGAGGTGGAACAGTCGTTAGCGGGCAACCTCTAGGGAACCTGCCGCATCTCAGTTGTATAAGGCTTACCTAGGCACGCGGGGCTCTGTCTAGGTGGACTCCTAGTTCCATAGCTGCTCGTGGGGCCGAGATGGAACCCTCGAACTTTTCTTCTTCTACTCCCAGCGGAACGGGTGGGCCGCTGGTAGGTTCTAACACCCAATCTCACAAGAGGGCTCGTATAGCCAGTCCTCCTGATTCAGGTAGTAGTAACAGAACGCATGCTGCTTCGCAGAATGTGTTTCTTATAATTAAAAGAAAACATAGGAGTTTCGAAAAAGTTCCACCATTTTATATCCAGAAGGGCTTAGAAGGTATTGCTGGCACATTAAAATCTGTAAAGCGCTTGCGAAATGGCACCTTGTTGGTTGAAACATCTAGCTTCCAGCAAGTCCAGAACCTTCAGAAGGCACAATTTCTTGGGGAGTTTGCGACAGAGACTGAATTTCACACCTTGAACTACAACAAGGGTGTTGTGACTCGCAGAGATCTCGTTGACATTCCCCAAGACGAACTGAAGGCTGAGTGGTCCCGGGAAGGAACTGTCGACGTGCAACACGTTATGAAACGGGTGGATGGTGCTCTCATGAAATCTGACTCGTTTATCCTTACGTTTAACAGCACCAAATTACCCGAGCATGTGAAGGCAGGTTTCCTACGTCTCAGTGTACGGCCTTATTACCCCAACTCCATGCGGTGTTTTAAATGCCAACACTTTGGACACACTACTCTCGGCTGTCAAGGGGAAGCCACTTCCGGGAAATGTGGTAAAGCCGCCCATGAGGGAGTTGGTTGCTCCTCTCCTCCCAAGTGTGTCAACTGCTCTGGGGATCACCCTGTGTGGAGTAGGGAATGTAGAGTTTTCCTTGAGGAACGTAAGATCCAGGAACTTAAAACCACCAAACGCATCCCGTAAGGTGCGGCAAAGAAAATTTACAAGTCCCTGCAATCGCCCACGTTCGCTGCTTCCTTTTCTTCCGTTCTGAAACAGCCAGTCTTGAAAACCGATGCCGCTACACAAACGGAGGTTGCTACTGTCAGCACTAGCACCTGCGTTTGTCAATGTAGGTGTGCTGCTGCCGTTTCTGTGAAGCCTGCTGCTCCCCCCCCCGGCTTTCTGACCAGGCCGTGGCAGCTGACATCATGGAACTTCCTGTCCCTTCCCGGGTCCAGTCTTGTGCACTGCTACACCCCCTACTGCTTCTGAGGTTTTGGCTCCCATGCCACCTCAGGCTAGAAAATCGAAGCCAAAGCCAAAGGTGAAGATTCTCCCGCTAAAGGAGAGTGAAGTTATACAGTCTGCTGATGTTGATGTCATTCTCTCTGACGTCTCTCTCGACTCCTCTTCAGAGGCGATGGAGGTTGATGTCAGACTGGGGTAATCATCTCGCCCCAAAACTGAGCCTCCACCTGTTGTGGGCTCTCCTCCCCGACAGAAAGTGAGAATGAAGGTCCTCCCACCCTGATAGATGGCTCCCATTATACAGTGGAACATGAATGGATTCCGGGCACATGTGGAGGAACTGAACCTCCTAGCACGGCAACGCCCCCTGTGCTTGTGTTTACAGGAAACGCATTTAAAACCATCTGATGCTCCTGTACTAAGGGGCTATACGTTGTATCGCAAAGCTGACCTGACTGGAGAAAGGGCCAAAGGCGGAGTCGCCGTGTTTGTAAATAGTGACCACCACTCCTCTGCTCTCCCCCTGGATACTGACCTGCAAGCAGTTGCAGTTGAACTTCATTCACGTCGGAGACTTACCGTTTGCTCCCTTTATTTACCCCCTCTGGATGCAATGACCTTAGACGCTCTCACAGGTCTTATCGACCAACTTCCCCACCCATTTCTCCTCTTGGGAGACTTCAATGCCCATCATGTCCTGTGGGGCTCCACTTCTCTTTGCACTCGAGGTCGAATTTTGAAGAGCCTCCTAACATCTCAAGTGTTGTGCATCTTCAACACAGGTACTCCGACTCATTTCTCTACTGCTACTGGATCATTCTCAGCCATTGACCTATCTTTCTTCTCTCCAACCCTCATCGACTCTTTTCACTGGGAGGTCATTGACGACCTTCATTCCAGCGATCACTTCCCCATCCACATTCATCTCCTGGATGGTGTATTGCTGGAGCAGAGGCCGCCATCGTGGATGATTGGCAGGGCTAACTGGCCACTGTTCACTCGGTTGGCTGTCTTTGAACGCCACAACAGCGTACCGGAATGGGTGGATCACATCACACTTGTGATCCATCATGCTGCTGACCTGTCCATACCACAGTCTTCTGGCCCTTTTAAGCGCCGCCTTGTGCCTTGGTGGACAGAAGAGTGCCGTTCAGCCATCCGGGACAGGCGTGCGGCTCTTCGCCGATTTAAATGCCGCCCAACAGCGGTCAATCTTACCGCCTTTTGAATCGCGAGAGCCAGGGCACGCCGTGTCATTAAAGAGAGCGAGAAAAGGTCATGGCAGGAGTTCCTGGACTCCATCAACCGTTCCACTTGTTCCACAAAAGTATGGGAAGCCATCCGGGGGATTTCCGGTAAACGCAGCTGTTTACCAATAGCTGCAGTCCTGAACCAGGAATGCCTCCAAACGACACCCAGAGCCATTGCTCGGACGCTGGCAGAGCATTTTGCACAAAGTACTGCCACTGCAACCCAGGATCCAGCGTTTCGTCGCTACCGTGCGACTGTCGAAAGAGCGAACTTGGACTTTCGGTCGAACAGTTCTGAGGCCTACAACTCCCCTTTCTCCGTGTGGGAACTTGAATCGGCATTTACTGAGACTTCTGACACTGCAGCAGATTACGACCGCATCCGGTACTCCATGCTTCGACATCTGCCAGCGGCGTCAAAGGAAATCCTCCTCGAATGTTTTAATCTCATATAGCAGACAGGAGTGTTCCCCATCTCGTGGAGGGAAGCAATCCTCATCCCTCTCCTCAAACCAGGAAAGGACCGCACATGTCCCGGTAGTTATCGTAGTATTGCCTTGACAAGCTGTGTCGGAAAGACCCTGGAACGGATGGTTAACCGGCGTCTGGTATGGCTGTTAGAGACCAGACAGCTCCTTAGCCGCTTTCAGTGTGGCTTCTGAAAATTTCGGTCCACGGTCGACAACCTGACCCTCCTAGAGGCGGCTATTCAGCAGGCTTTCCTCCGTCAGCATCACTGTATCGGTATCTTCTTTGATATCAGTAAGGCATATGATACTACTTGGAGACACTGTATTCTTGCACAGCAGCATCAATGGGGCTTTCGTGGCCGCCTCCCCATTTTCATTCGGTCTTTCCTGTCTCAGCGGTTTTTTCGGACCCACGTTGATAACACACTGTCTGATCGCTTTGAGCAAGAGAACGGTGTCTCCCAGGGCAGTGTTTTAAGCGTTACCCTCTTTGCCATAGCCATCAACCGTATAACGTCTACAGTGAGGAGTCCAGTACAGTGCTCCTTGTTTTCTGTTCCTCCTCCAGTGTTGCAACCGTGAGCCGTCAGTTGCAGCTAACAGTGCGGCGGTTAGAGGAGTGGGCTGCAAAGACGGGTTTTCGGTTTTCTGCCGTTAAGTGTGTTTGTGTTCATTTTAATCGTTCTCGTCTTCTTTTTACTTTGCCTGCCTTGCATATGGGGGATACTGTCCTACATTTTAGAGACACAGTGCGGTTTCTGGGCATAATTTTTGACACGAGGTTGTCATGGCTGCCACACCTACGTGACTTGAAAGCCAGAACCCTGAAGGCACTGAACATCCTCATGTGCCTCAGCCACAGGTCTTGGGGAGCGGACCGAGCGCGTCTCCTTTAGTGTTACCGAGCTTTAGTGCGTTCACTGCTGGACTATGGGTGCACAGTGTATGGGTCAGCAAGGCCATCTTATTTGCAGATCCTTGACGCTGCTGACCATGCTGGGATTCGACTGGCCACGGGTGCGTATCGGACCAGTCCCGTACCCAGCCTCTGTTCTGAGGCTGGCGAACCGCCACTTACCATCCGGCGGCAGCTCCTGCTGGTGCGCCAGGCTTGTAAGTTTCATGCAGCTCCCAGCTCGCCTGCTCACCATCTTGTTGCCCATCCACCTCTGGACCGCATTTTTTCCCGCCGTCCCCGGGCTACGTTGCCGTTTGGGATCCGTGTGCATCATGTGCTTGAGTCCCTCGGTGTGGAGTCTGTACGACCCCAAATCCTGGGTTTTAACCACCTGCCACCCTGGTTACTGAAGAGGCCCGGTGTGATTTTAGATTTATTGCAGTACAAGAGAGATTTCACTCCTGCCACCGTTTTTAATGCAGCATTTTCAGCCATTTTATCTGAGCACCACGACTATGTAGCTGTTTTTACGGTTGGGTCCAAACAAGGGGATTCCGTTGGTTGCTCAGTTGTTTATCCGGATCGTGTCCTCAAGGTCCCACTGCCTCAGACTTTTACTGTCTTTGATGCAGAATTGTCTGCGACCTTGCGGGCACTAGAGCAGATGAAACATTCTTCCTGTCCTAAATTTCTTGTCTGTTCTGATTCACTCAGTGTCCTTCACTCATTGCAACGTTTGTATCCGGCAGACAAAATAGTCCAGACCATCCAGGATGCCCTCCTCCGACTACAGCGACTGGGGAAGGTTGTAGCTTTCTCTTGGGTTCCGGGGCATGGCGGCATTGCTGGGAATGAAAGGGCAGATCTCGCAGCCAAGGAGGCGTGTCTCGATCCACAAGTATCTCAGTGTGCTATCCCCTTGCACGCACCCACCTCGCTGTTGAGCTCACGAGTCAGGCGTCGGTGGGAGGATGAGTGGCTGGAAGTGACTGACAATAAGCTCCGTATAGTCAAGCCCACAACGCGTGTGTGGTGTACTTCCTTTCAGCCCCATCGACGGGACGAGGTTCTCCTCACTCGGCTTCGAATAGGCCACAGCCCTATGACGCATGGCTTCCTGCTCCGGCGAGAGGACCCTCCAATGTGTGGTGCTTGCGGCGTCCAGGTCACTGTGCGCCACGTTTTATTGGATTGCGTTTTATTTTCTGACCAGCGGGCCGCGGCTGACTTGCCAGCGGACGTGCCATCTCTTTTAGGCAACACTCAGGCGAATGTGGTTACAGTTTTAAAGCTCTGTGCTATGTCAAATGTTTTTACACAGATTTTAGGGAGAGGATTTTAATTTGCTCACTGTGTGACAAGCTCGCCCATATTTTATGTAAGTGGCCAGCCAATGACAATTTCCTGTGGCATTCTTGTTGCTATGTTTTCCCTTTCCTTACGTTTTACTTTCTTATGTAGCATTTTCCTTCTTTTCCTGCTTTCTTTGAGTGTGTGCTTCAGTTTTATTACGTCTGTCCACATTCGTTCGTTTTAATGTGTGTCAGGGCGCTGATGACCTCGATGTTGAGCGCCCATAAGCCCCAACAGACACACACCTTAACTATATATATATATATATATATATATATATATATATATATATATATATATATATATATATACTAAGATGGTATCTGTTCTTTCGGACAGAAATTTGTGGTAAGATCTTATGGGACTAAACTCCTGAGCTCATCGGTCCCTAAGCTTGCACTTTACTTAACCTAACTTAAACTAACTTACTCTAAGGACAACTCACACACACACACCCATGCACAAGGGAGGACTCGAACCTCCGACGGGAGGAGCCGCGCGGACTGTGACAAGACACTTGAGACCGCGCGACTACACCAGCGCGGCTACTAACAAAAGTTTGTACTGTCACCGATAACAGAAATAACATTCAATTCAAATTTTCTGGCACCGTAAACTACAATGACGCATCAATAGGCTGTAGACAGTGTTCTGGATTTGTGTTGGCGGGGAGGGAGAGAATGTTAGCTTGTGAATCCCCGCAACTCATGTGTGTCGCATCGGTGCACTGCTGCTTATTATCTCATCTGCACTTATTTATGTACTTTTCCTACTCCACTGTAAATGCACATACGTAAAATTTGAGGGAGGGGTCCGCAGCTCGTGGTCGTGCGGTAGCGTTCTCGCTTCCCACGCCCGGGTTCCCGGGTTCGATTCCCGGCGGGGTCAGGGATTTTCTCTGCCTCGTGATGACTGGGTGTTGTGTGCTGTCCTTAGGTTAGTTAGGTTTAAGTAGTTCTAAGTTCTAGGGGACTGATGACCATAGATGTTAAGTCCCATAGCGCTCAGAGCCATTTGAACCATTTGACGCTTTGATCAACAAAGAAGCAACATCAAAGCTGACCAAAATATCATTTGGTCCAAGTTTTAGTTTCTTCAACCTTTCGAAGAAATTCCCCGGGTCCTTTATATGTCGTCGTTTCCCAAGTGATGCTGAAACAGAGGAACCAAGTTTTACCCCAGTATGTACGGCGGTGAGCCGAGAGCGCTTATGGTCGTTCGTTTACGGATGTAACACTTGTAACCAAAGTGGTATGGCGTATGCGTCGTGCAGGTTTCTCTTCACATCCGCCGAAAGAGAGGACGGCTCGATTAACCTGTTCGCATTTTTCGTAACCAACTGCCTCTGACCTCGCACCAGCAGAGGAGGATGAATCTTTGACTTGTACTGGAGAAATGTTAGAACAAACATTAACCAACCATCGACCAACAGGTAGATGTCAAACATGAGTTGTTCGGAAACATGTGCCTTAAAAAAATGTGCATCCAAGACCTCTCAGTGCCTGAAATATTCATGAATTGTGGCTCGTCTGCCGGCCGGAGTGGCCGAGCGGTTCTAGGCCCTACAGTCTGGAACCGCGCGACCGCTACGGTCGCAGGTTCGAATCCTGCCTCGGGCATGAATGTGTGTGATGTCCTTAGGTTAGTTAGGTTTAAGTAGTTCTAAGTTCTAGGGGACTGATGACCTCCGAAGTTAAGTCCCATAGCGCTAAGAGCCATTTGAGCCATTTGTGGCTTCTCTATCATCTTTATTTTCATGACCCGGAACCTCATGTTTTGCGCGCCTCCTAGCATTTGACACCGTCCTGCAATATGCTGAAATCAGACAGGCGAGCCCAGCGTAATAAATATGTGTTAATCAAGCATTAGACGAGGTGGGAGCATGACACAGTCCTTTGGCCTAAAATGTTTAGGACAAACTTTTATTTGTACGGCTGCTGGAAGGGAAGGGCAATGACCGTGTGAGACTTAGAACAGCAAAATTCCACGGGAATGGCGGTAGTAAACTGAATCCGGGACAGAAATGCTTTGTGGGTTGTCCTTCCGCCAGCACTTCCTTTGGCGTCCGAAAGCGAAAGCGCGCTCCGGTAGCCCACATAGGCCTGGCTGGCTGTACGTGACCGACACGTGCACACGGCACGGACTGCCGACTCACGGTCGCTTCCTGCCGGCGGACGGCTCGCCAGACGTTTTTCTGACGTGAAACGCCTACGCTTTCAAGATACGACGTAAATGCAAAAAGAGTTCGACATAACACAAGTTGTATCGTATAGCTACAACGTGGCATCAATGTTTTAGATGGTTGTAATTAAATGTAGAAAACAATATGTAATCAGCAGTGTTGCTATAACACTAAATACACTCATGCTCGTAAATTAAGGATAGTTGCAGAATGTGGTGCCGCACAACGTGGCACTACACAAAACTGGCGCTAATAGCATAGGCACATAGGGAACACACACGACACCGATCTGTAAGTCCACGGTATTGGTGATAAGTTGAGAAAACCGTCCCGAAACACATGTGCTACAAAACGCCACGTTTCGTGCGTCTGTACCCCGACATCAGTATGGGATATGATCACAATGCACATGTACACAGGTTGCGCAACAGGTTGGCATACTCTGGATCAGGTGGTCGAGCAGCTGCTGGGGTATAGCCTCCCATTCTTGCAACAGTGCCTGTCGGAGCTCCTGAAGTGTCCTAGGGGTTTGAAAACGTGCAGCGATACGTCGACCGAGAGCATCCCAGACGTGCTCGATGGGGCTTAGGTCTGGAGAACAGGCAGGTCACTCCATTCGCCTGATATCTTCTGTTTCAAGGTACACCCCCACGATGGCAGCTCAGTGGGGCCGTGCGTTATCATCCATCAGGAGGAAGGTGGGACCCACAGCTCCCGATACACCTGACCTGTTACAGTTCCATGCAGGGGTGTACGTGCACCAATCATAATCCCGCACCACACCATCAAACCTCGATCTCCATACAGGTCCCTTTCAAGGACATTAATGGGTTGGTTCTGGTTCCTGGTTCACGCCAGATGAAAACTCGGCGAGAATCACTGTTCAGACTATACCTGGACTCGTCCGTGAACATAACCTGGGACCACTGCTCCAATGACCATGTACTGTGTCCTTGACACCAAGCTTTACGGGCTCTCCTGTGACCAGAGGTCAGTGGAATGCACCTTACAGGTCTCCAGGCGAATAAACCATGTTTGTTCAGTCGTGTGTCTGGAGACAACTGTTCCAGTGGCGGCGGTTAAGGTCCCGAGCAAGGCTACCTGCAGTACTCCGTGCCCAAATGGTTCAAATGGCTCTGAGCACTATGGAACTCAACTGCTGAGGTCATAAGTCCCCTAGAACTTAGAACTACTTAAAACTAACTAACCTAAGGACAACACACACATCCATGCCCGAGGCAGGATTCGAACCTGCGACCGTAGCGGTCGCGCGGTTCCAGACTGTAGCACCAAAACCGCTCGGCCACCAGCGCCCGGCACTCCGTGCCCGTCTGCGGGCACTGATGGTGAGATATCGGTCCTCTTGTGGTGTTGTACACTGTGGAAGTCCCGTACAGTAGCGCCTGGACACGTTTCCTGTCTGCTGGAATCGTTGCCATAATCTTGAGCTCACACTTTGGGGCACACGGAGGGCCCGTGGTACGACCTGCTGCGTTTGACCAGCCGCCAATCGCCCTAGTATTCTACCCTTCATAACGTCATCAATATGTGTTCTTCGAGCCATTTTCAACACACAGTCACCATTAGCACGTCTGAAAACGTCTGCACACTTACTCGCTGCGCCGTACTCTGCCATGCGCCAACACACCTCTGGGTATGTGGACTCCTGCCAGCGCCACCGTCCGACGACAGCAGGTCAAATGCACAGCATGCACCCCTAGGTGATGTAAACCCGCAAACCGCCCACCAGAGTGTTGTTTCGCCATGTATCATCATTGTCCTTAATTTATGAGCATGAGTGTAGATGGTAGTTACGAATCGCGTGGAAAAGATGACAGCGGTCGTTTGGAGATAAATATCGAGACGGTCCGTGGGAAACATAGGACGACAGTGGATTAGATAATAAGAAAACATAGATAGTTGAAGCAAATAGTAAAACGGGATTTTTGGATCGGACATGCGGTAGACATTACTCAGGGGCAACATAAGGACGTTCCGCTACTTGGAGATCATCTGCGGCCATTCATTTCATGTTTCCAAACAACGATGAAATTTTTATGGTTGACAATGCGCCACGTCAGAACATTCTGAGCAGTTCGAGCGACTGATTTGGCTGCCCAGATCACCCGACATGAATCCCACCGAACATTTATGGAACACGATCGAGAAATCAGTTTGTGCAGAAAATCCTGTATCGGCAACATATTCGCAATTATGGTCGGCTATAGAGGCAGCACGGCTCAATATTTTTGCAGAGGACTTCCAACGACTTGTCGAGTCCACGCTACATAGAGCTGCTGCACTATTTCAGGCAAAAGGCGGCCCGACACGATGTTAGGAAGTAGCCCATGACCTTCGTCACCTCACTCGAAATCATTTACAGTACTGGTCATTAAAATTGCTACACCAAGGAGAAACGCAGATGATAGACGGGTATTCATTGGACAAATATGTTATACTAGAACTGACATGTGATTACATTTTCACGCAATTTGGGTGCATAGATCCTGAGAAATCAGTACCCAGAACAACCTCCTCTGGCCGTAATAACGGCCTCGATACGCCTGAGCTTGGATGACAGCTGGATGACAGCTGCCCATGCAGCTTCAACACGATACCACAGTTTATCAGGAGTTGTGACTGGCGTATTGTGACGAGCCAGTTGCTCGGCCACCATTGACCAGACGTTTTCAATTGGTGAGAGATCTGGAGAATGCGCTGGCCTGGGCAGCAGTCGAACATTTTCTGTATTGAGAAAATCCTGTACAGGACCTGCAACATGCGGTCGTGCATTATCCTGCTGAAATGTAGGGTGTCGCAGGGATCGAATGAAGGGTAGAGCCACGAGTCGTAACACATCTGAAATATAACGTCCACTGTTCAAAGTGCCGTCAGTGTGAACAAGAGGTGACCGACACGCGTAACTAATAACACCCCATACCATCACGCCGGGTGATACGCCAGTATGACGATGACGAAAACACGCTTCCATTGTGGGTTCACCGCGATGTCGCCAAACACGGATGCGACCATCATGATGCTGTAAACAGAACCTGGATTCATCCGAAAAAATGACGTTTTGCCATTCGTGCACCCAGGTTCGTCGTTGAGTACACCATCGCAGGCGCTCATTCCTGTGATGCAGCGTCAAGGGTAACCGCAGCCATGGTCTCCGAGCTGATAGTCCATGCTGCTGCAAACGTCGTCGAACTGTTCGTGCAGATGGTTGTTGCATTGCAAACGTCCCCATCCGTTGACTCAGGGATCGAGACGTGGCTGCACGATCCGTTACAGCCATGCGGATAAGATGCCTGTCATCTCGACTGCTAGTGATACGAGGCCGTTGGGATCCAGCACGGCGTTCCGTATTGCCCTCTTGAACCCACTGATTCCATATTCTGTTAACAATTATTGCTGCTCGCGTTGGTAGAGATACGGCAAACCGCAATCGCGATAGGCTACAAGACGACCTTTATAAAAGTCGGAAACGTGATGGTACGCATTTCGCCTCCTTACACGAGGCATCACAACAACGTTTCACCAGGCAACGCCGGTCAACTGCCGTTTGTGTATGAGAAATCGGTTGGAAACTTTCCTCATGTCAGCACGTTGTAGGTGTCGCCACCGGCGCCAACCTTGTGTGAATGCTCTGAAAAGCTAATTATTTGCACATCACAGCATCTTCTTCCTGTTGGTTAAATTTCGCGTCTGTAGCACGTCATCTTCTTGGTGTAGCAATTTTAATGGCCAGTAGTGTATTCTTCTCGTATGAGCAGTATCGCGACCGGCAAGTCACTTTGCACAAGAGTCTAAGCTGACATCAGTTTCCCGTTACTGTGACCTCTATCCTCGTATCAGAAAATACAACACGAAATTTATATGAGGCCGTAATCAAACTTCATACACTTACACTGATGAACATTATGACAACTGTCCACTTTAAAACTGAACGCCACCTGGTGGCATTGGGGCAGGACCGCGAGAGGGAAAGCAGAGCAGCAGAGACGAATGGGAAATGATTCTAGCGATATTAAGGGCCGCAAATGGAAAAATTCACTTACACAAACGCTTTTGACAAAGGGCAGATACTTATTGCGTGGTACCCAGGAATGGACATCTCTGAAACGGCGAAGCTATTCAGCTGTTTCCATACTGCTATCATGAGAATCTACTCAAAGTGGTTGAAGGACGGTGATACTACGAGTAGGCGACAAGGTGTTGGACGTTCACGTCCCATCACGGAACGTGGACCTAGGACATTCGTCCACACAGGTGACGATCCGTGGGTGATCTGACGACTTAGTGCAATGCTGGTGCAGGTACAAGTGTCTCGGCACACACCGCTGTTTCGGAGCACATCATTCAGTGCTCATTGTTGAACATGGTGCTTCGTATTTCCGTGTTGTCCCAACGACATCGTCAATTACGATTGCAGTGGGTACTGGATCATCAAGATTGGACCTTGGGTCAATGTAAACTTGTTGACTCGTCGGATGAATCAAGTTTCTTGTTAAGCCAGGTCTATAGTCATATTGGTCACACCGTCATCTAGGCTGCTCGATACACGACGCACCATGTACGCAGGGCCGTGGGGGATGTATTATTCTGTTGCGGGTATCCACCGTGACTTCCAAGGAACTTGTGGTAGCAGTCGAGGGCATCACCTATGACTACGTGAACATGATTGTGGATTACCTGCATTCTTTCGTGCCTGATCGCTTCCGCGAAGCCGATGGCATCAGCCAGCACGATTAATGTCAGTTTTGAAAGGCCAGAATAGTGATAGAAGTCTTAGCCACCAAATCTGCCTGATTTGAACCAGATTGAACACATCTGGGACACTATCGTGATGCATCTCCGCGTCCAAAAACCACCGGCCCGTAATTTACGGGAATTGCCAGTGCGTAGACTGGTAAGCCAAAATATCATGACCGCTGCCCACCGCGGCACTGCATGCCATATGATGGCGTTGGGGAGCACGTGACGCGGTAGCAAAAGTAAGCAAGCAGAGAAGACACGGACGGGGGATCGCCCTAATGAAGATTTGGGCTGCAAATGCTGATATCCATTGAAGCAAGCGACTTTGACAAAGGGCAGACTATTATTAAGCAGAGCCTGTGAACCAGTATCTCGAAAACGGCGATGCTGGTCGAATGTTCACAAGCTACTGTAGTGAGCATTTACGGAAAGAGATAGAAGGACAGTGAAACTACCACTAGGTGCTAAATGGTTGGACATCCACGTTTCTTCTCAGGACGTGGGCTTCGGAGGCTTGTCTGCTATGTAAAATACACTACTGGCCATTAAAATTGCTACACCAAGAAGAAATGCAGATGATAAACGGGTATTCATTGGACAAAAATATTATACTAGAACTGACATGTCATTACATTTTCACGCAATTTGGGTGCATGGATCCTGAGAAATCATTACCCAGAACAACCAACTCTGGTCGTAATAACGGCCTTGATACGCCTGGGCATTGAGTCTTAACAGAGCTTGGATGGCGTGTACAGGTACAGCTGTCCATGCAGCTTCAACACGATACCACAGTTCATCAAGAGTAGTGACTGGCGTATTGTGACGAGCCAGTTGCTCGGCCACCATTGACCAGACATTTTCAATGGTGAGAGATCTGGAGAATGTGCTGGCCAGGGCAGCAGTCGAACATTTTCAGTATCCAGAAAGGCCCGTACAGGACCTGCAACATGCGGTCGTGCATTATCCTGCTGAAACGTAGGGTTTCGCAGGGATCGAATGAAGGGTAGAGTCACGGGTCGTAACACATCTGAAATGTAACGTCTAGTGTTCAAAGTGCCGTCAATGCGAACAAGAGGTGAACGAGACGTGTAATCAATGGCACCCCATACCATCACGCTGGGTGACACGCCAGTATGGCGATGACGAATACATGCTTCCAATGTGCCTTGACCGCAATGTCGCAAACATGGATGCGACCATCATGATACTGTAAACAGAACCTGGATTAATCCACAAAAATAAAGTTTTGCCATCGTGGACCCAGGTTCGTTGTTGAGTACACCATTGCAGGCTCTCCTGTCTGTGATGCAGCGTCAAGGGTAACCGCAGCCACGGTCTCCGAGCTGATAGTCCATGTTGCTGCAAAGGTCGTCGAACTGTTCGCGTATAAGCTTGTTGTCTTGCAAACATCGCCATATGTTGACTCAGGGATCGAGACGTGGCTGCACGATCCGTTACAGCCATGCGGATAAGATGCCTGTTATCTCGACTGCTAGTGATACCAGACCGTTGGGATCCAGCACGGCGTTCCGTATTACCCACCTGAACCCACCGATTCCATATTCTGCTAACAGTCATTGGATCTCGACCAACGCGAGCAGCAATGTCGCGATACGATAAACCGCAATCGCAATAGGCTGCAATCCGACCTTTATCAAACTCGGAAACGTGATGGTACGCATTTCTCCTCCTTACACGAGACCTCACAACAACGTTTCACCAGACAACGCTGGTCAACTGCTGTTTGTGTATGAGAAATCGGTTGGAAATTTTCCTCATGTCAGCACGTTGTAGGTGTCGCCACCGGCACCAACCTTGTGTGAATGCTCTGAAAAGCTAATCATTTGCATATCACAGCATCTTCTTCCTGTCGGTTAAATTTCGCGTCTGTAGCACGTCATCTTCGTGGTGTAGCAATTTTAATGTCCAGTAGTGTAGGATAAATGGTGATCTGTGGCATCTCTGCCGAAAGAGTACAATGCTGGTACACACACAACTGTATCGGAGCACATCTTACATCGTGGATTGTTGAACATTGAGCTCCTCAGCAGACCACCTCTACGTGTTCACGTGTTGACCCACGACATCGTCAATTACGAATGGACCATCCGGATTCGATCGTATCGGCTCTTCGGGTGAATCACATTTTTCCTACACTAGTTCGATGGTTGTATTCGCAAACGCCATCGTCAAAATGAACGGCGGCTCGAAACGTGCAGCGCGCCACGGACGCAGGCTCGCAGGAGCAGTATTATGCTATAGGGGACACTTTCCTGCCCTCGCATGGGACTTGTAAGCGAAGACACGCTGATAGCTGCGAAACAAGTGCATCCCTTCATTCTTGATGTCTTCGCCGACGGCGATGTCAGCTTCCAGAACTGTCCGTGTCTCGAAGCCAAAACCGTGCTACAGTGACGTTGTAGTGAACTCAGGTTGATGTCTCGGCGACCAAATTCTTCTGACGTAAATTCTGTGGAACCCATCTGGGTCGCTGTCGGGCCCCATCACCGCGTACACAAATCAACTGCCCGTTATTTACGCCAGTTACACGACCTGTGCGTAGACATCTATAGACATCTACTGTCACATACCATCACTGACCCACCAACAAACTGTCGGATAGCCGACACGCAGAATCAGTTATGTATTCCGTTCTAACAAGGGAACCTCCCCATCGCACCCCCCTCAGATTTAGTTATAAGTTGGTACAGTGGATAGGCCTTGAAAAACTGAACACAGATCAATCGAGAAAACAGGAAGAAGTTATGTGCAACTATGAAAAAAAAGCAAAATATAGAAACTGAGTAGTCCATGTGCAAGATAGGCAATATTATGGAACCGTGAGCTCAGGAGCACCGTGGTCCCGTGGTTAGCGTGAACAACTACGAAACGAGGGGTCTTTGGTTCAAATCTTTCCACGTGTGAAAATTTTAATTTTTTATTTTCAGACAATTACTATCCGTCACTCCGATGCGAAGTAGCTGCGCCGTAGTATGGGGACGCTACACTTAAACAAGAAAACCTAACTCGGGCAAGGTAGAAGAATCTTTTTACCCATTCGCCAAGTTAGGTGGGTCGACAACATATTCCTGTCATGTGACGCACATGCCGTCACCAGTGTCGTATATAATATATCAGACGTGTTTTCCTTTGGAGGAATCGGTTGACCTATGACCTTGCGATCAAATGTTTTCGGTTGCCATTGGAGAGGCACGTCCTTTCGTCTACTAATCGCACGGTTTTGCGGTGCGGTCGCAAAACACATACACTAAACTTCTTACAGTGAACAGAGACGTCAATGAACGAACGGACAGATCATAACTTTGCCAAAATAAAGAAAGTAAAATTCTCATGCGAGGAGAGACTTGAACCAAGGACCTCTCGGTCCGCAGCTGCTCACGCTAACCACGGGGCCACGGTGCTTCTGAGCTCACTGTCCATTAATGTTGCATATCTTGCGCATGGACTACTCAGTTTGTATATTTTGCCTTTTTTTCATAGTTGCATATAACTTCTTCCTGTTTTCTCGATTGATCTGTGTTCAGTTTCTCAAGGCCTATCCACTGTGCCAACTTATAAGTAAATTTGAGGGGGGTGCGATGGGGAGGTTCCCTTGTAAGGACGGACAAACTAGCTGTTAAGCAGGTGGTCATAATTTTTTGTTTCATACGTGTATATACATCTGGTTCCACGTACCTCCGGAAACCTATCAAGAAATTGTCGAACCCATGCCACACAGAGTCTCTGATGTATATCGTTTAAGAGGTAGACCAAAACGGTATTATGTAGATGGCATAAGTTTTTAGCTTACCAGTGTATACTACGGTCGCATCAGGAGATGTTGGCTGTCAGGGCAGCGAGGAGCACGATAAGAGGAAAATGTCATGAGCTCATGCGTAACACGAGTAGTGGAGTCCTTGAAGCAAACAACAGTCGCAGGGGAAGCTATACTGGTCCACTACAGCTCAACCGCCGCCCACAACACACGAGAGTTGACAAGGGAGTGAGTACAGGCCGCATTCATCTCGCTCCACTTCATTCCAGATACGCTTAATAGGACTGAGGTTAGATGATTAGGAGATTAACACAAGCAACATCTTGTCTCTGGAGTCATTCTAACAAAATAGCGAGCGAGTGACGGCCACAGCTTAAAGCACTTAATAAAGGCAAGTCTTCAGGTCCAGACAGCATACCAGTCAGGTTCCTTTCAGAGTATTCCGACATAAAAGCTCGCTCGACGAAAAATCCGTACAAAAGATTAGAAAGTTCCACAAGTCACATCAATTTTCAAGAAAAGAAATATGAATAATCTGCTCAATTACATGCCCACATCACTAAAGTCGTTTTGCAGGAGGATTTTGGAACATGTTCTGTGTTCGAACCTTGTGAATTACCTCGGAGGCAACGGTCTATTGACACACAGTCTGCTACGGTCGCAGGTTCGGACCTTCCTCGGGAATGGATGTGTGTGATGTCTTTAGGTTAGTTAGGTTTAAGTGGTTCTAAGTTTAGAGGACTGATGACCTCAGATGTTGAGTCCCTTAGTGCTTAGAGCCATTTTTGACACAAGTCGTCACAGCTTCGGAAAATATCGTTCTTGTGAAACGCAACTAGCTCTCTATTCGCACGAAACAATGAGTGCTGTCGACAGGGGACCTCAAATTGATTCCATATTTCTATACTTCTAGAAGGCTTTTGACACCGTTCCTCACAAGAGACTTCTGTTCTGATTTCGTACCTATGGATTATCGCTTTAGTTGCGCGACTAGATTCGTGATTCCTTTCACAAAAGTCCCAGTACTTAGTAATCGACGGAAAATCATCGAGTAAGACAGAAGTGATTTGCGGCGTTCCCCAAGAAACTGCTATAGACGCTCTGCTGTTCCTGATCTACATATATGATTTAGGAGACAATCTGAGCAGCCCTCTTAGATTTTTTACAGGTGATACTGTGATTTACCGTCTAGTAAAGTCATCAGTAGATCACAACTAATTGCAAAATGACTTAGGCACGATATTTGTGTGACACGAGAAGTGACCTTTGCCTCTGAATAAGGAAAAGTGCGAGACCATCCTCATGAATACGGAAAGAAATACGTTAAATTTCGGTTACACGATAAATCACACAAATTTGAAGACTGTCAACTCGACTAAGTCCCTAGGAATTACAAACACAAATAACTTAAACTGGAACGAAAATGGCTCTGAGCACTATGGGACTTAACATCTGTGGTCATCAGTCCCCTAGAACTTAGAACTACTTAAACCTAACTAACCTAAGGACACCACACACATCCATGCCCGAGGCAGGATTCAAACCTGCGACCGTAGCAGTCGCGCGGTTCCGGACTGAGCGCCTAGAACCGCATGGCCACCGCGGCCGGCTAAACTGGAACGATCACTTAAATAATGTTGTGAGGAAGGCAAAGCTAAGACTGTGTTTTATTGCCAGAACATTTAGAAGATGCGACAGGTCTACTAAAAGAGAGTGATTACACTACTCTTGTTCATCCTCTGCTATAGTACTGCTGTGCTCTGTGGGATCCTTATCAGATATGACTGATGGAGGATATCCAAAAAGTCCAAAGAAGGGCAGTTCGTTTTGTATCATCGCGAAATAGGGGAGATATTATCAAAGATATGATAAGGGAGATGGAGTGCCAGTCATGAAAACAAAGGCGTTTTCCGTTAAGGCAAGATCTTTTCCAGAGATTTCAATCTCCAATGTTCTCCTTCGAATGACACACATCTATACGGGGACAAATGATCATTACAATAAATAAGAGAAATCAGAGCTCGTACGGAAACATTTAAGTGTTCATTTTGCCTACACGCTGTTAGAGAGAGGAATAGTAGAGAAATAATCTGAAGGTGGTTGGAAGATACCTCTGCCGGGCACTTTAGCGTGAACTGCATGGAAGTCACGTAGATTTAGCTGCTGTAATGAATTTTCTTACTGTTGATGCAGATCGCTGTAAGCAAACAAACGGATCCACATGTCTGGACGGTAGGTCCATGTATCTCTCGCCCCAGAAAGTATTGGATACCATCGAGGATCCCATTTCATCCCGTTTGAATGTCACCCTCACTAGAATTCCTCCAACACCTTCTCAGTCGGCAAGCGAAATCCATCATCTCGTATTTTTCGGAAACTTACCCCGCCATCAGCGTCAGTTTAAGAGTGCTACGACAAATGCTACAACTAATCAGGGCAGGCGATTTATTCCTACTTCGATCGTCCAGTGACGATATTTCTGCACCTGTGCTAAATCCTTTTCCTTCCGACCTCCGGTCAACGGAGGAAACGTGTGGTGTGGTGACTTCTGAACGTCATAACAAAGACGTCCTTGTGGTTGTTGTTCTGCGACATACAAGTGATGTGTAATTTCCTGCACCCCGTGGACCAGATATGTACGATATTACGATCAATCAAGAAATACGTATGATTTACAATTCGACCGGTGGCTGCACAGAATGGAGTTAAAGTGTCTCTCGCAGAAAGGAGAGGGGGCGGGGGCCTACGTTGGATCTCCATGCACTCAAATGACGCAATCGAATGTCGTGATATGGTGCATCATTCCCATATTGCGTTCAGCTGTCACTTCGGCAGCCAGCAGGTCATCGGACGACTTCCAGTTACGTGACTACTCCATTTGTCGTGGCGACAAAAATTCTCTCTCTTCAACAGGCAACTATCTCTCGTTTAATCGTTCGCGAGTATATATCACCTAATAATGCGTTTAGAGAAATACTATTATTCACTTACGAGTCTTTCACTCTGCAGCTGACTATGTGCAGTTTTGGAAAAATCTGAGAGAATAAACTGTTTGCAAGACCGGAACTCGATCCCGGCACCTTAACTTTTGCTGTTAATGTTATTAGTGTTTGAACTGTACAGGCACGACTCACATCGCACCCGATCTTTTCTTCCAGGAGTGATTATCCGGAAGATATGGAGGGAGGCCTGAGCAGCTTGTATAATAGGAGAGAGGATCTGGCAGAAGTGAGGGTTTGTGGGAGGGTCGTGAGCCGTTGGTGGATAGCTCGGACGCATGGTTCCGGGTTGATGATACGATCCGGCATACAATTTTCATACGTCACAAACTTTATTATTTATAAATAACAGCAACAACTGTTCTTATAACAGCTGCTATCATCGACTTTTTTTCTTTTTCCTCACATAATACTGCATTGAAGGCAGGAAAGATTGCGATCTCCTTGGACGGTAGTGCAGGTGAATGAGAAGCACTAATGAAAATTTCTGAGGTGTCATCTATTGAATAGACGAATATAGACATACAAAATTGTAGAAAAGAAAAATAATTAACACACGCAAGTCTGGAGAAGACGATATTTTATTCTATTTATAAAAAAATTCCACGACAGTATAGGCACTGTCTGAAACACAAGATGAATGACAGCGCATCCAGTCCGTAAAAACATGTTTAAGTTTAGTGGTTACTGAAAAGACAATAGCATGAAATTGCGGATGCTGAATATAAACCAGTTAGATAAATTTACACTGAAGACAGTAATTTTTCAGTAAGGAGAAATTTGAAAATGGAATTAAAATTCAGGTAGACGACATAAAATTTTTAAGATTTACTGACGACATAGTAAACTGTCAGGGATGTTAAAGATCTTGAACGATCAATTGAAAGGAGCATACAGTGTCTTGAAAAATTGTTAAAAAATAAACTTTAAACAAAAATGAGTAAAGGGTATTGGTGCGTCGTCTAATTAATTCAGGAGGTAATGAGGGAATTAGATCAGGAAATGAGACGCTAAAGCAGTAGATGAGTATTTGTATGTTGGCTGAAAATAACTGCCGTTGGCAGAAATAAAGAGGATATAAAATGCAGAACGGCAAAACCAACGAAAAATTACTGAAAAACAAAAAACATGTTAACATTGAATGGAAGTTTCAGTGTTTTGAAGCATTTTCTTGAAGTGAGACGTGGCGAATAAACATTACAGATAATTAGAGGACAGAAGCTTTTGAAATGTGATGCTGCAGAACAAGGTTGACGATTAGACTGATAGATAATGAAGAGGTGTAGGTTTTTCTGGCATAAGTGATACGTTAATAGAACATAACCTGAATCATCATGAAACAGTTAATTTGACCATGGAGAGAAGTCTGGGTCGTAAAAATAGAAGAGGAAGTCCAAGACTTGATTAAAGTGAGCAGGTGCAAATTCACGTAGCGTCGAGTAGTTATGCACTGCAGCTATTAAAACATTTCGACGAGATATCACAGTCTTCGTACTGAACGCTACTACGACTACTTGGCTCAGTGGGACTTTGAAGTACAGTGGTGACAAATTTATTGCGCAGTAAACGTCAGAGTGACTGGTAAATCGTGACGACTTTGACATAGACGGTGAGATAAGGCCGAATGTTGATTGCTTGCTGCACAACGAGACTGCTCATAACGGACCTGCGTCCGACTAGACACCCGTAAATGCAGAAGTTCTGCAGGTGGTATGAAATACGTTACGTGGCTGATCCCTGTGGTAGTCGATGGCTTACAACCCGAAGAATGTGGAGGTACTAGAGTAACCAACAGTAAACGCTATGTTTTGACTAGAATGTTTCAGAGGCTTGTGCAAAACAGTAAACTTGAGTCACGGGATACGCTTCCTTCGGACGTCATCTCTATAACTGGTATATCAGCGAGGATCGCCGGCTCCATATTCAATTGGACATGGCAATTATACATTTACGACTTTCTTCCAGCAAGCAGTCATCTGAAATCATTAATGAAGCAGTCGAGGAAAACGGTGGGACTCGACGTTGGTCATACTCCGTTGAGCATGTCGTTTGTTGATGAATCACTTGAAATTGTATCCCGGAAAGAGAACTGTTTAGTTGACTTTGGTAAAAGTTTGTTGTAGGAACCAATATTTGGCTTAGGGGGTTCAGTATCACTACCGTCCGTTAGATTTTTCTCTCTGTGGTAGTTGAAAACAGCGAGTTTTTCTCATCAGGATGACGCGAGCTCTCCTGTCCCATGCACAGACGCCTACATCTACATCTACATCCATACTCCGCAAGCCACCTGAAGGCGTGTGGCGGAGGGTACCATGAGTACCTCTATCGGTTCTCCCTTCTACTCCTGTTCGTGGAAAGAAAGATTGTCGGTATGCCTCTGTGTGGGCTCTAGTCTCTCTGATTTTATCCTCATGGTCTCTTCGCGAGATAAACGTAGGAGGGAGCAATATACTGCTTGACTCCTCGGTGAGCCGGCCGGGGTGGCCGAGTGGTTCTAGGCGTTACAGTCTGGAACCGCGCGACTGCTACGGTCGCAGGTCCGAATCCTGCCTCGGGCATGGATGTGTGTGATCTCCTTATGTTAGTTAGGTTTAAGTTGTTTTAAGTTCTAGGGGACTGATGACCTCAGAAGTCCAATAGTGCTCAGAGCCATTTCAACCTTCTTTTTTCTTTTTTTTTCTTTTTTGACTCCTCGGTGAAGGTATGTTCTCGAAACTTCAACAAAAGCCCGTACCGAGCTACTGAGCGTCTCTCTTGCAGAAAATTCCACTGGAGTTTATCCAGCACCTCCACAACGTTTTCGCGCCATCGCAGCAGAGAAGTCGAAAAGTCGATTGTTTGAAGAAATATGAGATCAAATACAACTGTCATTGACTACCTGTGTCTGGATGGGAAATGAAATGAGCGTAAGGTATTATTGACCAGGAGACCCCGTCTATGGGTACTCAGCCACCTGGAAGTCTTTATTTGCCAGTCGATGACGATGAGATGAAATGATGAGGACAAACCAAACATACAAACCCCGAGCGAAGAAAATCTCCGACCCGGTATTTTTTTTTTAATCAAATACGTTACCCCTTCCCCCTTTATTTTAGGGGATCGTGGACATATCTCCTTACCTACCTAAGTTTAATCTCCAAAATCAAAAGAAACGTAAATCAAATCTACCCCTACTTGCCACCGCCCGTTTAACTCCTTCATAAAAAAGTGAACAACCTCCTTCAGGCGTTGCTCCTAGCTATTCCCAAAAATTGTCCCAAGGCGATAGGATCTACGGGTCTACAATTTGTTTTTATTTATTTATTTATTTATTTTAATTACATGATTATAATTACTTAATTTATAGAACCAATTGCTTTCCTTTCGCACTGTTTGCAGTCCAGGTAATTGTGTCTTCGATGTGATGCTGCACGGCACGTTACACTCAGCCTGGCACTCCACAACTAGCGAGAAACGGGGTCGGGGGGGGGGGGGGGGGATACGAAAATACTGCGTAAATAATTTACAAAATGCGTACGGTAGCTCGATGTGCGTTCTAGAGTGTTATGAGTGTTTTGCAGGTACCACCAGTAATCAAGTTCCACTTTCTCCCCTGAGACGAAGATATAGTCGACTGTCATTCCCTTGAACCACTCAAGCGCGTGGTGTTTGCCGAGGGGAAAGTAAGAGTCATCTGGACACAGAAGGGACAGAGAGTCAATCACATCAGGTGTGAAACGGAGGTAACAAGCTAAGATCTTCTGTGTCAGTCACCAAACACCGGAACGACAAGCACGTGAAGCGATGTTCATCGAGCACTGGACCACGAGCTGTGACTCTGATAGGAAATTGCTTGTTTTAGAGCTCTATTAATAAATACGCCACTGGCCCTTAAAATAACACCAGAAAGAACTGCAAATAACGAAATTTTATGTAAGTCTACAGGCTTTCCTGACGGTTAAAATATTCTATGTTGTTAGGCCGTGTCATATTTCTTCAAGCAATCAATGTTTCGACCCCTCTGCTGGGATCTTCTTCAGGGTCTTGTGGTGTCCACTGTAGCCTGAGACCGCGCGGGATTAGCCGAGCGGTCTGAGGCGCTGCAGTCATGGACTGTGCGGCTGGTCTGGGCGGAGGTTCGAGTCCTCCCTTGGGTATGTGTGTGTGTGTTTGTCCTTAGTATAATTTAGGTTAAGTAGTGTGTAAGCTTAGGGACTGATGACCTTCTGTCAGGAGCCAGTGTCGCTTTCTCTTATAAAGGGAGGTTCTCCCGAGTTTGTGTCGGAGAGGACGTACTGTTGGGTGAATAGCCTTAGACTAAAATTGGTGAGCCATCGTCATTGGATACTAAAAGAAGTTTTCTCGCGCTAATGCCGAAGAAGGGGGTTATTGACTGAAACTCCTGTGGCTACCACCAGTGGAGCAACGTCACTGGTTAGAAAGGGATCTTTCCCGCATTTATGGTGGAGAAGAATTATTGATTAAAATTCCTCCTGCTGCTATTGATCGCCCCACGCCATTGGCTAGAAGAAGCGAAACAGACAGAGCATGAGAGGGGGAGTGTTTATCTAAAATTTTATTGCCCGCAGAGTTGGCATCCAGGGCGTTGTTTGTATTGCTCGCCCGCCACAGCCGCATATTCATTTCCTTAATGGTGGGGAACCACGATGCCTGAAGCCTATAGTCGTTCTCTCTATTGAAGTTACATGCGTTCTTAGAAATTTCAATCGCTTCTCGAACTTTACTTCTATAAGTGTTTGTTTCCTTAGCTAGCACTCATACAGTGCTCAGTCTACAGTGGACACCACACTATCCTGAAGATCCCAGCAGAGAAATCGAAAAGTCGATTATTTGAAGAAATATGATGTGACTAACAACCCAGAAGATTTTAACTTCAGCTTCAACGAAATTTTACTTATTGTGCATTTACAGTGGAGTAGGAAAAGTGCATAAATAATGGGAGATGATATAATGTCCGAAGTAAAGTAGTGAGGACGGGTCGTAGTCGCGCTTGGATAGCTTAGTCGGCCGAGCGCTTGCCCGTGAAAGGCAAAGGCCTCAGGTTCGAGTCACGGTCTGGCACACAGTTATAATATGGCAGGAAGTTTCAGTAAATAATTAAATTTGTAGGTGATAGGGGTTGTACTTGCCACCTCTGGCAGCAAGAATGGTTCCAGCCCGGCTGGATAGCGAGCCGAACAGAGCTTGGTTGACAGATACATGTTCGTCATCACACGCTGCTTCAGTTCTGTCTCAGAGTTCATCTGTCGTGGTTACTGGCGAGTTGAGGCATGCATTTATCTCGGCAACCCATGACCAGATGTTTTCAGTGGTCAAGAGATCTTGAGAACGTGCTGGCCAGGGCAATAGTTGAACACTCTCGGTGTGGAGGTATATCACGAGAGTAGGGGCAACATGCGATCTTGCGTTATCTTGTTGACAGATGACGTCAAGAGACTTCGAAGCTAGAGAACAGACACCGTACTTATCAAGTTAGATACCGTATTTTACGGACTATAAGATGCACTTTTTCTTTCTTCGAAAAATGGCCTCCAGAACTCAGGTGCCTCGTATACTCAAAGTTAATATAAAAATGTCCAGTGTCCGATTTAAAATTCCCACAGTCTTAAAATTGGCCACATATTCGATGCCGCAGGAAACCTATCTCTATCTAGTAGCACTGGATTCAACTGGCAGCAGCAGTGCACCGATGCGACGAACATGAGTTGCGGGGATTCACAAGCTAACCGCCATCACAAATCCAGAAGCCTATTGATGCGTCATTGCAGTTTATGGTGCCAGAAAATTTGAATTGAAAGTTATTTGTGTCAAATAACTTTTGTTAGTAGCCAAGCGGTCTGAGGCGTCTTGTCACAGTCTGCGTGGCTCCCCCCGTCGGAGGTTCGAGTCCTCCCTCGGGCATGGGTGTGTGTGTGCGTGTGTATGTTGTCCCTAGTGTAAGTTGAAGTTAGGTTAAGCAGTGTGTAAGCTTATGGACCGATGACCTCAGCAGATTGGTCCCATAAGATCTTACCACAGATTTCCAAATTTTGTTAGTAGCTAGTTTCGTAATGGAAAAAAATAAAAGGTATTCATAAGATGCGGTCTATAAATTGAAAGTAATAGCATATCCAGAAGAACATGGAAACAAAGCAACTGTGTGGCCTTTCGGCCCTTCACCAAACATAAAATATGATTCGCGAACAGCGGGCTAGTAAGTAATAACTGATAAAAATGAGGAAGACTGAAAGTGCAAATAGAGGACTGAATGCAAAATGGCCAAAACTAGAAAGTTAAGTATTGAAATGGATTCAAGGACACCGTGAATATGGCGTTGGAATTAATACAAAAATGATTCAAATACACACTCGTAAGCTAGGGCTACAGTGAAACTTTACAGACTTTAAGGGTGGAGTTGCTTGGTGCTAAACGTTTATAGAGCGTTGTGGTCTTAGCATGCGAACAAAAACCAAAATATGTCAGAAAAAGCCACAAGAGTATGAAGAGAAAATATTATCTTTCCATCGCTTCGTTATTCCACATCGAAAGAAAACCAGTGTGGAATTAAGCCAAATAGCGAATATGGACGAAACTCCTCTGACAGTTGATTTACCGAGTAACAATAAAAATAAGTGATCATGGAAAAATGCACTGCGCTGTTGTCCTTTCATGTTGTGCTGATGGTACTAAACTTAATCCAGTGATCATTTTCAAGCGCAAAATAATGCCAAAACCTTCTGAAATACCGTCAGGTGTTGTTGTTCACGTACATGACAAGGGCTGGATGGACGATGTTGGAATGAAATTATGGATTAACAGAGTGTGGGAGAGAAGTAAAGGTACTTGGATTGAAGAAGAGTTATCTTCTTGTGCTAGGTCAGTTTAGAAGACATTTGAAAAATTCTGTGAAAGAAAAACTGAGACGGGGAAATACAGAGGTTGCTGTTATTCCAGCAGGATTTACTTCACAATTGCAACCTCTTGACGTTCAAAAATGGTTCAAATGGCTCTGAGCACTATGGGACTTAACATCCGTGGTCATCAGTCCCCTAGAACTTAGAACTACTTTAACTAACCTAAGGACATCACACACATCCATGCCCGAGGCAGGATTCGAACCTGCGACCATAGCAGTCGCGCGGTTCCGGACTGTGCGTCTAGAACCGCGTGTCCACCGCGGCCGGCCCTCTTGACGTCTCGATAAATAAGTATATGAGAATAGAATGGAGAAAATGGACGATGGATGAAACCTAACATGAATTCACTCCGGAGGGAGCCTTAAAACGACAAACAATCAAACAGTCGTGGTCCAGAGTGAGAGAAAACATTATTGTTAAATCTTTCAAGAAGTGCGCCATATGTAACTTTGTCCATGGCAGTGAAATATATATGAAGAGGACAACGATGACGACGGAAAGGAAGAAGAAACATAAGGAGAAGAAGAAATTTCAGAAGACCCTTTTCAGGGATTTTGAAGGTCACTTCCTGTTTATAAACTAAGATTTTTTAGTCTGGTTTTGCAGTCTAACAATAAAAATGGTAAAAATGTTTTATTAACTGCTTAAGAATTACGCATCTTATAGCCTGTAAAATACTGTACGTAACGGCAGTTGTCCAAATTACCGGATGTGCGAACCCGGGGTGATCGTGTTACGTATTTAATGGTACCCCATACCATTGCTTCAGCTGCTGGGTGTGACAAACGCAATATGGCAACATTCGTTATTCTAGCTAGCCCCAAACACGGGAGTGCCATCGTCAAACTGTACGCAGAGCTGAGACTCGTGTGAAAAGTCGATGTAGTGTCACTCCTCTGTCCTGTGTTACGGCTGGGTGCACCACTATCGGTGCACCTGTCTCTGCAACGGTGTCAAGGGAAGCCGCAAAATGGTCGTCGTGACGACAATCCGTGGTAAGCCAGAAGTCGTCGTCCGTGCGTGTAGATAATTGTCTCGTTACAAACAAGTCCATTTCCTGGCTCAAAGTAAGTTACGTGGTCGCGCGACTGAGCGAACACCATGTCTGACCTCCCAGGAACCAGTCCGCGTGATGCTGGGTAAGTCCATTCTGAACACACCGATTCCGTATTCGTATCACACCCTTGGGACCCCGACCAACGCGGCAACAATATACATCAAAAAAGGTTTTGCATCTCCTCGGTTCCAAGAGTTCCGGAACCTGTACAGAAAAATGGAATAGAGATCAACATAAACATCATTCCCGCCCTTTCTATTGCTCATGAAAACCACACATTGCATATTGTACCACCATACAACGAGATTTTCAGAGGTGGTGGTCCAGATTGCTGTACACACCGGTACCTCCAATACCCAGAAGCACGTCCTCTTGCATTGATGCATCCCTGTATTCGTCGTGGCATACTATCCACAACTTCATCAAGGCACTATTGGTACAGATTGTCCCACTCCTCAACGGTGTTTCGGCGTAGATCCTTCAGAGTGGTTGGTGGATCACGTCGTCCATAAACAGCCCTTCTCGGTCTATCCCAGGCATGTTCGATAGGTTTCATGTCTGGAAAACATGCTTGCCACTCTAGTCGAGCGATGTCGTTAGCCTGAAGGAAGTCGTTCACAAAATGTGCACGATGGGGGCGCGAATTGTCCATGAAGACGAATGCCTCGCCAATATGCTGCCGATATGGTTGCACTATCGGCCGGAGGATGGCATTCACGTATCATACAGCCGTTACGGCACCTTCCATGACTACCAGCGGTGTACGTCGGCTCCACAAAATGCCACCCCAAAACATAAGGGAACCTCCACCTTGCTACACTAGCTGGACAGTGTGTCTAAGGTGTTCAGCCTGACCGGGTTGCCTCCAAACACGACTCCGATGATTGTATGGTTCAAGGCATATGCGACACTCATGGGTGAAGAGAACGTGAAGCCAATCCTGAGCGGTCCATTCGGCATGTTGTTGGGCCCATCTGTACCGCGCTGCATGGTGTCGTGATTGCAAAGTGGACCTCGCCATGGACGTCGGGAGTGAAGTTGTGCATCATGCAGCCTATTGCGCACAGTTTGAGTCGTAACACGACGTCCTGTGACTGCACGAAAAGCATTATTCAACATGGTGGCGTTGCTGTCAGGCTTCCTCGGTGCCATAATCCGTAGGTAGCGGTCATCCACTACAGTAGTAGCCCTTGGGTGGCCTGAATGAGGCATGTCACAGACAGTTCCTGTCTCTCTGTATCTCTTCCATGTCCGCACAACATCGCTATGGTTCACTCTGAGACGTATGGACACTTCCCTTGTTGAGAGCCCTCCCTGGCACAAAGTAACAATGCGGACGCGATCGAATTGCGGTATTGACCGTTTAGGTATGGTTGAACTACAGACAACACGGGCCGTGTGCCTCCTTCCTGATGAAATGACTGGAACTGATCGGCTGTAGGACCTCCTCCGTCTTGGCTCTGAGCACTATGGGACTTAACTTCTGAGGTCATCAGCCCCTCCTCCGTCTAATAGGCGCTGCTCATGCATGGTTGTTTACATCTTTGGGCCGTTTTAGTGACATCTCTGAACAGTCAAAGGGACTGTGTCTGTGATACAATACCCACAGTCAACGTCTATCTTCAGAAGTTCTGGGAACCGGGGTGATGCAAAACTTTTCTTGATGTATTTAGAAAACTGTTATCTGCTGTGTAGGTGGTCCACGATCCTGCAGAACTCCGACACATGGTGGTACTCGTTTCTCCTTCTAGCAAAAGGCAAAACAGCGTCATCTCACAAACAAATAACATTCAAACGCGATTTCTGAATGAGAAACCAGCTGTGTAGTATTTCCTTACATGCAGATTGTAGATAACGTTACTCCGACCTTTTTTGTGCTGTTGGGCTGAAATGTTGAGCATTTGCATATCCAAGTTCATGCCAGTTTCATGTCTATTGCATGTCGCCTTCATGGGATCGCAGTTTTAATGAGAAGCACTACACATACAGTATATGAAATTAGATCACATTGGTTGAAAATACGATTCTCGCTTCCCTCGTTAGCCATTATAAGACGGCAGTATCAGGTTCATTAAATTACAGCTTGTTAATCACATAAATGTTTAGAAACTTTCGGAAGGAGAATAATTTCCTCTGACTGGCAAATTTTAAGTTTCTTTCTGAACTTCAGGGAGAATGAATCGCAGCTTCTGTCACTTGCTTGCCGGGCTCTGATAGTAAAGGCGTGTTCTCGATGCAGAGAATGGGGTCGGTTGATACATATTGCTTATAAATTTTGCTGTTAATTATTCGTGAGTAATAAGTTTCTCTCGGTGGTATATGGATTGTGGGAGGCTGTGTGGAATAACTTACGGTGCAAATACGATTTTTGTGCAGCCCTTTATTGAACTGGTATTTCTCAAAGTCTTGTGTTTCGCGTGCCAGAGGTTCGAAATAACAGATCCTCATTTCAGCTTCAGATCAACATTTTCTTGTTCGAAGTGTAGCCCAGTGGTGACCTTGTGTTCTAATGTTCATCACTTTTCAAATCAACATTCCTTGCCTTCGAAGCGGTTGCCGTTAGCAGAAGTTTTCTTGTGCTACTCAACAACAGGCATATCCTCCGTATATGAGCTGTAATGGCTTGCAGCTAATCACGTCATTCTGTGTCTGGAAGTGTTGCCATGAATGAAGGGTACAACTGGATTCTACAATGGCTTACGTCAGCTGCACAGATGTGTCCAGGTTATGTGGGAAAGTAAAGGGAATTATCACAAAAAAATACCAGGGAGGATTAACACATTGGCAATTGCATCTCACAGTTGAAAGCAATTAGAAGCAGACCGTAGACGATGAAGGAGAAAGTTGGCGCGGTCACGTAAAATTCAGCAGTGAGTGGACTTACGTATAACAGAGGTTGTCAAACGCTAGACAGTACACATGCCAGGGAGTGGGATGGGGCGGGTGTTGTGATGTGGCTAGAGGGGGCTGGAGGAGTGGTAAGAGGGTGAAGAGGTTCTCGAACAGAAATGAACGTTCATTTGCACATATCGTAGTACCACACGTATGTAGGCATTATATGTAGTAAATTAAAAGAAACACAGTACAGGGCTAATGATTACCTTTGAGAGCTGAATTATTGAAGAAGCAGAGGATCAAATAGGCAAAAATACAATTAGGTATCCATGAACGACAAACAAGATATTGAATTTAACCAATGAAAAGGGAAAATACAAAAACGAAGCAAATGAAGCAGGCAGAAGTGTAGTTTGTATACTATACAGACTGACATAAAATGAAAAATGCAAAGAATGGTGGCTAGAGGACAAATGCAAGGCTGTAGAAGTAGGCATGGCTCTGAGAAAGATGAACGCCTCTTACAGGAAAACTATAGAAACCTTTGGAAAAAAGAGAAGCAGCTATACGAATGCCAAGAGCGGAGATGGCAAACCAGTACCAAACAAAGAAGGGAAAGCTGAAAGATCGAAGGTGCATATGTAAAAGGCTTATAAAAGGAAAATGAAATTGTGGACAATATTATAGAAGAGGACGATCACATTGGAGATTTGATACTGCGAGAAGAATTAGACAAGGCACTGAAAGACGTTAGCCGAAAGAAGACCCTTGGGATAGAAAACATTCCCACAGAGTTATTCAGATCCTTAGAAGAATCTGTCATAATAAAACTCTTGAACCAAGTACGCAAGATATTATACAGGTAAATACCCTCAGACTTATATCAGACTGTAATAATGACAATTCCAAAGACGCCAGGTGCTGACAAGTGCGAATATCACCAATCTGTAGCTTTAACAGGCAGTTGCTGCAGAATACTGACACAGAAGAATGGAAGAACTGGAGATAGCCGACACGAGGGAAGATCATTTAGGAGAGAAATGTAAATACATCTGAGAAAATACTGACACTACGACTTACCTTAGAAGATGGTTTGAAGAAGGGGAAATCCACTTTCAGAGCATTCGTATATTTCGCGAAGTCTTTTGACGTTGTTGACTGAAATACACTTTTTGCAGTTCGGAAGGTAGCAGGAATAATATACAGAAGAGAGGGTGTATCTACAACTTGTACAGAAATCAGACCACAGTTATAAAAGTCGAAGGACATGAAAGTTGAGAAGGGAGTGAGGCAAGGTCGTAGCCTGTCCCTGATGTTAAACAATCTGTACAATGACCAAGCGGTAAAGGAAACCAAGGAGAAATTAGGACAGGAAATGGAAGATTATGCATAAGAAATACATTCTTTCAGGTTTGGCAATGACATTTTAATCCTGCGAAAGACGGCTAAAGCCTTGGAAGAGCATTTGAACACAGCTGATATCGTCCTGAAGAGAGGTTGTAAGATGAACGTCAACAAAATTAAAACAGGGTTAATGGAACGTGGCCGAAATAAATTAAGCGAAACCAAGGGAATTAGAATAAGAAATGAGACGCTAATATTAGAAGATGATTTTTCGTGTTTAGACAGCAAAGTAATTGATGTTGGCAGAGAAGTGAGGGTATAAAATACAGAGTGGCACAAGTAAGAATAGCGTTTTTGACGAAGGGAAATTTGCTCACATAGAACATAAATTTAAGTGATGGGAAACATTTTCTGAAGATATTTGTATACAAGTAGTTTTGTGCGGAACTGTAACGTGTGCCGGCCGCGGTGGTCTCGCGGTTCTAGGCGCGCAGTCCGGAACCGTGGAACTGCTACGGTCGCAGGTTCGAATCCTGCCTCGGGCATGGATGTGTGTGATGTCCTTAGGTTAGTTAGGTTTAAGTAGTTCTAAGTTCTAGGGGACTGATAACCACAGCAGTTGAGTCCCATAGTGCTCAGAGCCAAACTGTAACGTGGGCGATGAGCAGTTCAGACAAGAAGAAAATAGAAGCTTTTGATATGTGGTGCTCTAGAAGAATTCTGAAGATTGCACGGGTAGGCAGAGCAACAAAAATGAGGAGGACTGGATCGAATTGGAGAAAATTGAAATTTATGCACAGATTAACCGAAAGAAGAGAACGGCTGATAGGATACATCCAGAGGCACCAATGAACAGTTAATTTGATAATGAGGGATAAGAACTGTAGAGGGAGACCAAGGAATGAATGCAGAAAGCAATTTCAAATAAATGTAGGTAGCAGTAGTTATTCAGCGATGGAGAGGCTTGCATAGGATAGACTAGCGTGCAGAGCAACATAAACCCAGTCTTCAGACTGAAGACTATAGCAACAACAACAAAAAGAGAATGAAATACACAGTACTGTCCACATGGCAGTTTGGTGACCAACCCACTCATGTTTCTTCCCTATAAAGTGATCCATCACGACTGATCCTCGGCGTGAAAGTCTGTATTACAGATTGGTACACCCTTCGGTTTGTAACCTTAGTTTGCAAGAAAATGTAATTATCAGCTCTCGCTTCAGTTCTTAGTAAAGTCAGCTTTTGCAGCAGTATATGCCACCTAGCGTTTATCTCGTCGTACCGGATTCGCTATTTCCATGATCTGGCAAGCTTTTTTTTTATTAAGTTTGTTTCTGGGTGCGAATATTTTGCATCAGTCGTCAGTTAACGTAATGTAGGAAGGGGGAGTGGTGGGCACCATCTGTCTGTGAATCATGTAAACTTTGTCCCGTGTGTTATCGTACTTGATCTGTTTGTGTATCGTGATTTCTGAGACGGACATTGAGAACCAGTCCAGTAATTTCCTGAACGTATGTGGTAAACCGCAACTTAGGCCGGCCAGAGTGCCTGATCAACGGTCGTTAGTCCACCGCGTGGGTTCGATTCGGGTCCGGCTTACGTCCATGTCTGTCTAGCTAGAGCAGTGCGCGCGAAGCCAGGCGAATAGTTTAGGTTTTGCAGCACTCTACGCACAATAAATCTTCGTAAAACTATAGTCATTTTGTTCATCATTGCTACCAATCATTCCGCCTTCTGGTAGAATCTTCTTTATATCTAATAAGGAGACCACCCGGCAGTTCGCTTTTTGTAATTTTTTATATTTATGATTCGTGAAGTTCAAAACTAAAATATTAATACTTCAAACCAGATCAAACTCTCAAAAATTCTCAAGGAAATCGACTTCGAATAATGTCTGAGGGACTTTTAGCGCCGGAGAATGGTAACTGTTAGTGTATCACTGGTTCAGATCTTGGGAAGGTCTTCTTTTGTTTTATTTTTTTCGTTGAATTTGGATACCAACATAATTTAAAAATAAAATTCATCAAATATATACTTAACACATAGCTGATCATCAATTTGTTCAAAAAATGCACTTCTCCATGTGTCTAATTACATATTGCATACATTGAAAATGTACACTATGTGATCAAAAGTATCCGGACACCTGGCTGAAAATGAGTTACAATTCGTGGCGCCCTACATCGGTAATACTGGAATTCAATTTGATGTTGGCCCAGCCTTAGCCCTGATGACAGCTTCCACCCTCGCAGGCACACGTTCAATCAGGTGATGGAAGGTTTCGTGGGGATTGGCAGGTCACTCTTCACGGAGTGCTGCACTGAGGAAGAGGTATCGATGTCGTTCGATGAGGTCTGGCACAAAGTTGGCATTCCAAAACTCCGCGCGGGATTAGCCGAGTGGTCTGGGGCGCTGCAGACATGGACTATGCGGCTGGTCCCGGCGGAGGTTCGAGTCCTCCCTCGGGCATGGGTGTGTGTGTTTGTCCTTAGGATAATTTAGGTTGATTAGTGTGTAAACTTAGGTACTGATGACCTTAGCAGTTAAGTCCCATAAGATTTCACAAACACTTGAACATTTCTGAACATTCCAAAACATCCGAAAAGTGTTCTATAAGATTCGGGTCAGGACTCTGTGCAGGCCAGTCCATTACAGGGATGTTATTGTCGTGTAACCACTCCGCCACAAGCCGTGCATTATGAACAGGTGCTTGATCGTGTTGAAAGATGCAATCGCCATCCCCGAATTGCTCTTCAACAGTGGGAAGCAAGAAGGTGCTTAACACATCAACGTAGGCCTGTATTGTGATAGCGCCACGCAAAACAACACGGGGTGCAGGCACCTCCATGAAAAACACGACAACACCACAACACCACCGCCTCCGAATTTTACTGTTGGCACTACACACGCTGGCAGATGACGTTCACCAGGCATTCGCCATCCCACACCCTGCTGTCGGATCGCCACATTGTGTACCGTGATTCGTCACTCCACACAACGTTTTTCCACTGTTCAGTCATCCAATGTTTACACTCCTTACACCAAGCGAAGCGTCGTTTGTGATTAACAGGCGTGATGTGAGGCTCATGAGCAGCCGCTCGACCATGAAATCCAAGATTTCTCACCTCCTGGCTAACTGTCATAGTACTTGCAATGGATCCTGATGCGGTCTGGAATTCCTGTGTGATGGTCTGGATAGATGTCTGCCTATTACACAGCACGACCCTCTTCAACTGTCCGCGGTATCTGCCAGTCAACAGACGAGGTCGGCCGTACGCTTTTGTGGTGTCCGTGTCCCTTCACGTTCCCACTTCACTATCACATCGGATACAATGGACCCAAGGATATTTAGGAGTGAGAAAATCTCGCGTACAGACGTATGACACAAGTGACACCCAATCACCTGACCACGTTCGAAGTCCGTGAGTTCCGCGGAGCGCCCCGTTCTGCTCTCTCACCATGTCTAATGACTACTGAGGTCGCTGATATGGAGAACCAGGCAGTTGGTGGCAGTACAATGCAGCTAATATGAAAAATGCAAGTTTTCGGGGGTGTCCGGATACTTTTGATCACATAGTGTAATTCTTAATTACCAATATTTAATAAAAGGTAGCTTAAATTTTAATAAATCGCAAATTCATTGACCATTTTATTACATATCGATAACTGGAATTTATATTTGCAACGGGAGCCGGAAGTTTGCATGCGGTATGTTATTACAAACAAGAAGACATGCATTTTTCATAAAAAACGATTATTAGATATGTGTTAATTAGCGTTACATTTGAAGAAAGGATTTTATATTTAAATGAGGTACGTATCGAACTGAAGGAGAAACATAAAACAAAAAATAAAGATCTTAGTAAGGTTTAAACCAGGGATCCAGCGATTACCATTCTTCAAAACTACCGAGCGAACTGCGCAATCCATCACGAGGATCGCTTCATTTTTAGTGAGTTAAAGTTTCCCGGAATACTTGAATGTTAATTTTCTCGAGAATTTTTGAAAGTTGCATCGAAATGCCATGGGAAATTGAGTTCTGAACTTCTCGTGCCATAAATATAAAATTTTATAATTGTCGAATTTCGCCGGTCGCAGTGGCCGACCGGCTCTAGGCGCTTCAGTCCTGAACCACGCGGCTGCTACGGTCGCGTGTTCCAATCCTGCCTCGGGCATGTATGTGTGTGATGTCCTTAGGTTAGTTAGGTTTAAGTAGTTCTAAGTTCTAGGGGACTGATGACCTCAGATGCTAAGTCCCATAGTGCTTAGAGCCATTAGAACCATATTTTTGTCGAATTTCCGGGTGGTCTCCTCGTAAGCTAGATCTCTTTTCATGTTCCGGCGGAGGTTCGAGTCATCCCTCGGGCATGAGTGTGTGTGTTTGTCCTTAGGATAATTTAGGTTAAGCAGTGTGTAAGCTTAGGGACTGATGACCTTATCAGTTAAGTCCCATAAGATTTCACACACATTTGAACATTTTTTCTCGTTTCATCACTGGCCCAAAATTTTTAGATCATTGTTCCCGTAACTTTCATGTAGTCTTCTGACCTCTTTTTCTGATAACGATAGGAAATAAAATTAATTAAGAATTTTTTAATACCAATTTAGTCGATCGGTAAAGAGAATCACTTCATATTTTGCAATAAATATATGATACAACAACAAATAAGCCATTTTACAGGCTAGCAGCAGCTACTGCTGGAATGGCGAATTCCGTAACTCAAAATATGTTAGAAACAGAAAAGTTCGTTCGAATTCTGACACGAACAGAAGGGGGCGCTAAACAGTCATCTCTACCGCTGGATAGGTGTTACGAAAGCTTTCTAGAAGAGGAAGGAATTGATTCTCCTGGCGACTGAAAGTTACGCGCGCGGCAATCAAGGAAAGTCTGTGCCGGCCTTTTTGCGAGTGACGCGGCGATCCGCGGGTTAAGGAGCGAAGCGGCGCCCGTTAGTTGGAGAACCGTTGCAGTCTGGGACCGGTTGGGGCGCTGATCGCCATGCACGCATATTTTAGGTCACCAGTGTGTCTGCCGTGACGCCAGCAAAGGCAATCCGGTCCCCAGCAGCCAAACAACGCCCTTCCTCGCCGCGCGAGAGCTAATTGCGAGCCAAGCTGCGCAGCCGGGAACATCTCGCCGTCCGCGCACAACACGACACCTGTATTCTTGAAACGCGTAGTAGCTTGCTACCTTATTACCAGTGTAGTCGTAAAGTCTTAATTATCAGCTCGAAAGAATAAGTTAGGTAATCAATTTTTTTGTTTGTTTGGAGGTACCTGTCTGCATTCCTCGTACACACACGGAAATACCCGCACAACAGTACCACAGTACGCTGCTAGAGGCGCCGAAACAAAATGGCGCGATCTATTTCCATTTCACACATTATATGAATGCGTGGTGTCTGTTCTTTCGCATATGTCCGAAAGAACAGACACAACGCGTTCATACAACTGATTCGCCACGATAGGCAATGTATCCACAATTTTCAGTGCGGATGCACAGTTACGTTCGACCTCCAGTAGAAATATAAAATTAGTGCTCATAGAGGACATGGACGAGCACTGCAGATAGGTGGCTCTGAGTGAGAATGTGCGTCGGCTGGGGAGCATGCCAAAATAGTCGGAGCATTTGCGACGGACACTGTGTTCGGGTGGTGCAGTGGTTAACGCAGCTGCCTAGAAAGCGCCGGCTGAGTAAAGGTATCAACAACGCAACAACGAACTTCAACGGATGCCATGGACGTCCGCTACGAAAAAATACAACGAACAAAATTCATATGTACACTCCTGGAAATTGAAATAAGAACACCGTGAATTCATTGTCCCAGGAAGGGGAAACTTTATTGACACATTCCTGGGGTCAGATACATCACATGATCACACTGACAGAACCACAGGCACATAGACACAGGCAACAGAGCATGCACAATGTCGGCACTAGTACAGTGTATATCCACCTTTCGCAGCAATGCAGGCTGCTATTCTCCCATGGAGACGATCGTAGAGATGCTGGATGTAGTCCTGTGGAACGGCTTGCCATGCCATTTCCACCTGGCGCCTCAGTTGGACCAGCGTTCGTGCTGGACGTGCAGACCGCGTGAGACGACGCTTCATCCAGTCCCAAACATGCTCAATGGGGGACAGATCCGGAGATCTTGCTGGCCAGGGTAGTTGACTTACACCTTCTAGAGCACGTTGGGTGGCACGGGATACATGCGGACGTGCATTGTCCTGTTGGAACAGCAAGTTCCCTTGCCGGTCTAGGAATGGTAGAACGATGGGTTCGATGACGGTTTGGATGTACCGTGCACTATTCAGTGTCCCCTCGACGATCACCAGTGGTGTACAGCCAGTGTAGGAGATCGCTCCCCACACCATGATGCCGGGTGTTGGCCCTGTGTGCCTCGGTCGTATGCAGTCCTGATTGTGGCGCTCACCTGCACGGCGCCAAACACGCATACGACCATCATTGGCACCAAGGCAGAAGCGACTCTCATCGCTGAAGACGACACGTCTCCATCCGTGCGTCGCTGCGGTCCGGTCCCAGGTCGACGGGCACGTGCACCTTCCGCCGACCACTGGCGACAACATCGATGTACTGTGGAGATCTCACGCCCCACGTGTTGAGCAATTCGGCGGTACGTCCACCCGGCCTCCCGCATGCCCACTATACGCCCTCGCTCAAAGTCCGTCAACTGCACATACGGTTCACGTCCACGCTGTCGCGGCATGCTACCAGTGTTGAAGACTGCGATGGAGCTCCGTATGCCACGGCAAACTGGCTGACACTGACGGCGGCGGTGCACAAATGCTGCGCAGCTAGCGCCATTCGACGGCCAACACCGCGGTTCCTGGTGTGTCCGCTGTGCCGTGCGTGTGATCATTGCTTGTACAGCCCTCTCGCAGTGGCCGGAGCAAGTATGGTGGGTCTGACACACCGGTGTCAATGTGTTCTTTTTTCCATTTCCAGGAGTGTATATAATAACAAAATTCATATATATATATATATATATATATATATATATATATATATAGAGAGAGAGAGAGAGAGAGAGAGAGAGAGAGAGAGAGAGAGAGAGAGAACCGGCCGCGGAAGGCGTGCGGTTCTAGGCGCTCCAGTCCGGAGCCGCGCTGCTGCTACGTTCGCAGGTTCGAATCCTGCCTCGGGCATGGGTGTGTGTGATGTCCTTAGGTTAGTTAGGTTTAAGTAGTTCTAAGTTCTAGGGGACTGATGACCACAGCAGTTGAGTCTCATAGTGCTGAGAGTCATTTGAACCATTTTTGAGAGAGAGAGAGAGCAAGCAGGAGATCCCAGGTGACTGAGTCCCAGTCTTTCATTGATTTTCACTCATCACCGCTGGTTCCGCACAATCTCCCGATTCAGCTGATATCATTAGTTCCTTCCCTTTCATTCCCTTTCTGTCCCCTCCCTCTTCAGTTTACAAAATGTTCAAATGTGTGTGAAATCTTATGGGACTTAACTGCTAAGGTCATCAGTCCCTAAGCTTACACACAACTTAACCTAAATTATACTAAGGACAAATACACACACCCATGCCCGAGGGAGGACTCGAACCTCTCCCGGGACCAGCCGCACAGTCCATGACTGCAGCGCCTCAGACCGCTCGGCTAATTCCGCGCGGCAATCTTCAGTTTACATATTTCCTTTTTATCTCCGACTTTTTTTCTTGACGCCCCTACCTGTGTGCTGCGGTAATGGGGCGCGGATATTTATACGTGTACCAGGACTGCAGACAGGTACCTCCGTACAAGCAAAATTAAATGATGTAACTTTATTTTCTGGAGGTGAGAGTTACGTGATTTCCTGACATAAAGGCCACGGTTCACAGTAATGGATGGGAGGTCGTCAAGCAAAACAGAAGTACTATTTGGCGTTCGCCAAAGAAGTGTTACGGGACTTCTGCTTTGCTGGTCTACATAAATGATTTAGGATATAATCTGAGAAGACCTCTTAGATTTTTTGCAGATGATGCTGCCATTTACCGTCTTTTAAAGTCATCAGATGATCAAAATAAACTGTAAAACGATTTAGACAGGCTATATTTATGATGCTACTGACTCTAAACAATGACAAGTGTGAAGTCATCCACGTGAGTACTAAAAGGAATCGGCTAAATTTCAGTTAAAGGATAAAACACACATCTCTCTCTCTTTCCGAGCATTTATCCCGACTCGCGGGGTCTGCTGATTAATCCGATGAGGCATGTTAATTTTTTTTAAGGGGTGGCCGGATGCCCTTTCTGTCGCCACCCCGAACCCCCCCCCCCCCCCCCCCCCCCCGGAAAGAATTAGTGTACCCCAACTGTCTGTCTGTACCTAGTGCAATCCTTGGAAGAGTGTGAATGTGTTCAGGTGTCTGCAAGCCGTGTAACTGAGGCGCAACGTGGGGACCAGCCCGGTATTCATCTAGCGGGATGTGGAAAACCACCTAAAAACCACATCGAAGCTGGCCAGCACACCGGCCCTCGCCGTTTATCCGCCAGGCGGATTCGATCCGGGGCCAGCGCGCCTACCCGAGTCCATGAAGAAGCGCGTTAGCGCTCTCAGCTACCCTGGCAGGTGAGAAAACACACATATCTAAAGACTGTAAATTCAGGTACCTGTTGTCGTGTGTGGCCTTCAGTCCGAAGCCTGGTTTAATCAGCTCTCCATACTACTCTATCCTGTACAGGCCTCTTCATCTCTGAGCAACTACTTCAACAGACATCCTTCTCAATCTGATTGCTGTATTCTTCGCTTCGTCTTAAACTGGTGATCCCTTGATGTCTCATAATGTGTCCTTTCAACCTTTTCCTTCTTCTAGTCAGGCTGTATTTATACATATATCAGTCTGTATTTATATATATGAGAGAGGTCCACTTCAGATTTCTACATGATACTCTTATAAACGATACTCTAAATTATATAGGCCTATATATATAATTAATGGCGTAAACGTATACAGTTAAAAGTACAGGATGCTAGAAGCAAAAAAGTCTCAGTAAACATAGGGTCGAAAATGCATACCTTAAGAGCTATGAACCATTTTTCATCTTCGATACTATGAAGCAAATCTCTTCTACTGCAAGCTCTTTGCTTTCCATATTTTGGGAAATGGTAATGTGGACCAAGACAAGAAAAAATGCACAGTAAACATGTGCTGTATAATGCATACCTTAAGAGCTAAGAGAAAGTGCTCATCTTCGCTACTTGGAAACACAACTCATCTAATGAACAATTGCTCATAACTTTTACGGTATGCATTTTAGAGCAAATGTTCAAAATGGTTCAAATGGCTCTGAGCACTATGGGACTCAACTGCTGAGGTCATTAGTCCCCTAGAACTTAGAACTAGTTAAACCTAACTAACCTAAGGACATCACAAACATCCATGCCCGAGGCAGGATTCGAACCTGCGACCGTACCGGTCTTGCGGTTCCAGACTGCAGCGCCTTTAACCGCACGGCCACTTCGGCCGGCAGAGAAAATGTTTACTGGACATTTTTTCTTGTTTTGGTCCATACCACTAATATGTACAAGGTATGCATATTCGACCCAATATATATATAAAATTTAGACACCCAAACGTTGTTGGCAAAAATGTCTAAAATCGATTTACTGAAAATTTTTGCACAAATCGGAATAAACATTCAGACGGACATATGCTATACATTTTTTAAACAACGTTGTACTCGTTTTCTGTTAAAATCGACTGAAAGAAAAAATTGCTGTTCTGAGAAATGTGTGGTTTAGATTTCTTTTTCGCAGCCAGTTTTAACTACAATATCACATCGTTTAAACCGTTAGACAAATTTTTCTCCTTGGTAGATTCTTTCCTTTTATATATAAATTTAAACAAAGTTTGCTTACACAACAATGTGCTGTTTCCTTTTATTTCTCGCAGCTGGTTTTAACAGAATGGGAAAGTTTTCTTTTATGATTATAGTGCCATTTCGGAATCTGAATCGTCCGATACTTTGTAGTCCTACCCGTTCGCAGATTAAAACCATGCTAAGTACTACCGCTGAACAACGTGCAGCAACTTCTCTGGCCAGCACGGTCTCCATATGGTTCAAATGGCTCTGAGCACTATGGGACTTAACATCTGAGGTCTTCAGTCCCCTAGAACTTAGAACTACTTAAACCTAACTAACCTAAAGACATCACACACATCTATGCCCGAGGCAGGATTCGAACCTGCGACCGTAGCGGTCGCGCGGTTCCAGACTGAATCGCCTAAAAGCGCTCGGCCACCGCGGCCGGTCACGGTCTCCAGACTTGCCTCTAATCGAGCACGTTTAGGATATGATGGGACGAGAAATGACTCGTGCGACTCGTCAGCCTTCAGCTCTTACAGAACTATGTAAACAGCACGAGCAGGCGTGGCAAAACGTATCCCAGGACAGTATTCGCCATCAGTACGATGTACTGGATGTCAGATTATGCATTGCCACCCCTGGAGGCTACACAACGTACTAATATGGGTGTTTCAGCACGGGTCGGTACCTGGTACCTCAGAACCGCTTGTTCTATTGAACTGTAAAGGTAATCATTTCACGTACTCCACATGCACCGTTGGAACAATAAACCCTGACTGTTCTGGAAACCTGTTAAGCGGTGTACTATTTTTTGTCCGGTAGTGTATATTGCGAATTTTAAGTGTCGCTGTAGATGCATCCATTTCCCGTTGCCACAGTCCTGTTGTCTGGTTTTGCGTTTGTACAGCGATCTTGCCGCCTAGCTTTATCGCGCAGAAGTAGCAGTCTCTTCTCGTAATGTAACTGGCTGGCGTCTACTGCAAAGATCCCGCCTTTTACTACTTTAACGGCCGGCTAGCATAACACACAGCGCATTGAGTTAAGCTTGCTAGGCAGGGAAGTAAACCACGCAGGGGCACATGGAACCCACGCTCCGTTGTCCAGATTGCGCGTGATTACAGCGAGCAAGTACCCATTAGATAAGGAACTGGACTTGAATTTATGGAGGAGCAAGATTAAACCCCCAACGAAGCATTAAATATTTGGAATAAAGTACTGGCCATACCCAACTACAACAAAGGGCCAGAAATGATCCATAAAACCTTCGGTCACTGTCATTGACACCAAATTGTAGAATCTTAAAACATAGTATTAGCTCAAACGTAATTAGTTGTGTTGGGCAGAATTACCACCTCCTTGCCAAGCAGCAAGGATTCCGGAAACATCGGTCATACGAAACGTGCCATGTGCTTTTTCCATGAAAACAATCAAGTGAATGCAGTATTTCTTAACTTCCAAAGAGCATTTGGCTCGCTACCACCGCAAAGTTCACTAACGAAAGTGTGATATCGATAGCAAAGCATAGTTTCGAAGGTTGGCAGTACCACGAGACACAGACGACAGCGCCCTCTGACCGGTGCTGTCGAGGTCTACGATGTCCGCGACTGCTTCACCCCTTTTCATCAGGTGCAGCCAGCCAGGAAACTTCGCTTCAGTTTGCTCTCCATACGACGGGTCAAAGACTTCGCATCCGTACAAAGTTACGTATTCTTTCTCGCACCAGTAAACCATTTTTACCCACTGCAGTACCGACGTATTTTTCCTGCTCCTTCTCCTACCCACGCGTCGTCGTCCAGGCGGGATACAAAAGAAAGTTTGCTCATATGGAGTACCAAACGAAATTTGTATTTGGATTGTGGATTAGCTGTTGGCGAGGATGCAGCACGTTATTTTGGATGGAGAGGCATCGACAAATGTACAAGTAATGTCAGAAATGTCACAGGGAAATGAGTGCAGGCTCTTACAGTTCATGTTGTATATCAGTCACCTAGCAGAGAGTATTAATAATAACGTCACACTTTTCGTAACTTATTCGGTTACGTACACTGAAGTAATATAAGGAAAAACCGCACAAATATACGTTCAGAACCCCATAGGATTTCAAAGTGGTACATATCAACTAGTCACAAATGGAAGCAGTCAGCTCATGAAAATACTTGTGTGAGACGATTTTCGGGGATGGAATGATTAGACAGGTTCACAAGTAGGTATCTCGGGATGTAGCCTTCGGTTCATTGATAGGCTACTGGAAAAATTGGCCAGATGTGAGTAGGACTCACGCACTATGGGTTCCGTACAAACTTGATTATGTATGTACACACTTCATTCATTCCGGGAATCGAGAATTTTGATGATTTTTGCCTGTTATCGACATTGATACTGACAAGAGATTTGTCCAGGGATTTCAAGACTTTCGATAATGTTGTAATTTCAAGTTCGAAGTCATACAACAAACAACAAAAGGAAATTTTTTCGTGAGATATAATTACAAAATAACAACTTTGTTTTTTTCTTTACTTGTGCTGTGAAATCGTTCTTGTTGCCAAATTTCATGATTCTACGTCAAGGGGAAGTACCCTATAGCTTCTAATGAGTGAGTTTGAAAATAACAAAATATGTGACTTAAATGCGTTTACTTAGAAGCTTAACGTATTTACTCCTCCAAAGAACTATAGACATCAGTATGTGGTACAAATTTAAACCTGATGCACCCACCCGTTCTTCAGAAAAAGGGGGCTTAACTGACGGAGGGACAGACACAGTGGGAAAACAGATGCAAACTTTCGTTTGATGTAATGACAAATTCAAAGTGTTCAATTTTCCTTTACTTTTACAGTGAAACCGAACTTCTTGCCAAATTTCATGATTCTAGACCCACAGGTTGCACCTTATAGGTTTTGATGAGTTTTGGAAATTTGTGGTTAATGGGACCAAACTACTGAGGTCATCGGTCCCTAGTCTCACACACTACTTTATCTAACTTAGACCTACTTACGGTACAGACAACGCAGGCACCCATGCCCGAGGGAGGAATCGAATCTCCGACGGGGGGGGGGGGCTTTGATGAGTGAGTATGCGAGTATCAAAATGTGTACCTTTTCATTGCACTGACTTAGAAGCTTCATTCTTTCACACCGTCAACCAACCGTAGACCTTAGATTGTGACTTAAATTTGAACCTGGTACGTGTACCCTTTCCTGAGAAAAAGGAATCTTAAATGTCCGACAGACAGACGCACGGACAGCGAAGTGAACCAATAAGGGTTCCGTTTTTACCGATTGAGGTACGGAACCCTAACATGCATTTAGCCTACAAAGGAGATTGCTTACTAAACTATCGTGCAACACATCCTAGCATATTGCTCAACTCTGTGGGACTCATACCAAATCGTACTAACAGGAAATACTCAGAGTAAAAAAAGAAGGGCAGCACGAAAGGACACAGGTTTGTCTGGCCCATGGGAAAAGTCACGGAAATACTTAAAATGAAAGAAACCTGAAGATGGATGGCAACTCCCTCACAAAAGCATACTTATGAAGTTCTGAAAACCAGAATGGAATGAATAATCCGGGAATATACAACAGCCCCCTACGTATCATTTTCGTGGACTAATCTCAGCACGCACAGAGGAATTTAAGCTGTCATTCTTCGCGTGCTCTATACGCGAATGAAAACAAAATTAAAACTTGGTACAATCCGAAGTACATTCTGGCATGCAGGATACATTAAGTTTTAAGACATGGTAGCCGGCCGCTGTGGCTGAGCGATTCTAGGCGCTTCAGTCCGGAACCGCGCTGCTGCTACGGTTGCAGCCTAGGGCATGGATGTGTGTGATATCCTTAGGTTAGTTGGGTTTAAGTAGTTCTAAGTCTAGGGCACTGATGGCCTCAGATGTTAAGTCCCATAGTGCTCAGAGCCATTTGAACCATTTTGAAGATACGGTAGTAGATAGACATACTCGACCTGGCGCTGAGATGGTGTCGACAGCAGTCACATTTTGCATTTGTAGTGTTGATACACACTGATCATCCAAAACTCTAAAAGTTCTTAGTAGATTTCTGGAGGTGAGAGGTTGTGCTGAAAAGTAAAGCCTCCGAATTTTAATGTGAAAATTCGTAAAGCTTTTTAAAAAACAAACGTTATTAACATTCTACATCACTATTCTTCATTTCTATGTATTTGGAGACCTCTGCCGCTAAACGGCTCCGAATTGCAGTGTGTAAAATTGCAGTGTGTACTGTAACTGTGTGGGTACGTGAGAAACAGAGTGCTGTAATCGAGTTTCGTATTCGAAGAGTTCGTTCACACATGGAGCACCCTCTTATTCAGGATGACAATGCCTGACCACACACGAGCGGTGCGACATTCGCAACAATCCGACTCCTTGGGGTGAGAGTCATCGATCATCCTCCACACCGCCTCAACTTCACCCTATCCGATTTTCATCTGTTCCCAAAACTTAAAGGACACCAAGGAATTCAATTTTTATAGTGATGAGGCAGTGGAAGCAGAGGTGAAGCTGTGGTTCCGTCAACAAAAACAAACATTCTACAGTGCCGATAACAACAAACTGGTCTCTCGTTGTTCGTTGCCAAGGTGACTATTGAGCCGTGCGTGGCCAGTGTTGGTGCCATCTTTTATTTAACACTGTTTTTACCGTACTGCCGCCTCGTTATATTAATTTTCAATTACTGCCTTGCCTGCCCGTGAGCGGCAGCAGCAGCGCTTGTCGATATAGGCCCTGCCGTGTTCTCGTTGCTGGACTGCTATTACTTGCTGATCGTCGTGTGTCGTCCAAGGAGTTGGAATGCACCAGCAGTGCAGTTCGGACCGGGCAATGAAGTCAGTTGGAACGCGCCAGCAGTGGAGTTCTGTCCTGGCAGTCGGACAGTTGGGTCGCGGCAGAAGTTCGGTCGGGTTGGAGCGACAGTGAGGTTCGGATAGCCATAGCTCGCCCGACCGTCACCGGCACACATGGCTTGAGTGAAGACGGTTGATCGTCGGTTGGTCGTCTTACCGGACGACGTCTATTTGTTCGCCGATCGCTTATGGGTTGGCGGTGTGTGTCTCAACTCTTGGTTCGTCCTTGTGATTGCACAGTCACTGCTTTTAGCATTGGTCGCGTTCTTCGTCCAAATGTTTGTGAAATTATGTGCAGCCTGTGATGTCGACTTCGCAGTTATTTTAGTGCTGTCGCCGTGCTGATGTGTAGTAGTTGGTCGGTTGGCACGTTCTCGACGTAACACCAGTGGTGCATGCAGCGCCAGAGAGGCGCGGATAGCCATCACTCGCCCGATGATTGCCGACACACATAATTAGTGGGGACGACTTCGGTTCATCGTCGGTCGGTCGTCTTGTCGGACGACGTGTATTTGGCCGTCGATCGCTTATGAGTTGGCTGTGTGTGCCGACCCGTGGTTCGTCTTTGTTATTGCACAGTCACTGCCGATAGCATCGTCGAGTCCTTCGTGCAGGTGTTCGTGAAACTATGTGTAGTTTGTGCGATTCTGACTGATAAGTTAATTTAAATGTTCTCGGCGCACTGGCTCAGCGTTCGTTGGTTGGCGCGGAGTAGCGAGGAAGGACGGGATAGTCAACACTCGCCCGACGATTGCCGACACACACATTTGAGTGACAACGACCTTGCATCGCCGTTTGGTCGGTTGTCTGATTAGACGACGTGTATTTGGGTCGTCCCTGCGTATGGGTTGTCTGTGGTCCGTTCTTGTTGTTCCACAGTCTCTGCTGTTAGCATCGTTTGAGTTTTGGTGCAAGTGTGGAGCGGAACTGATCTTGATCATTGGTCTGTTGACTGTCGGTCGGTTGGGTTCTCGACGGATCGTCAATGGTTGGCCCGACTACTTGCCTCACGTAAGCGAGCGTTAGTGTTCGAATTCCAGGCCGATCCTCGAACATCTGAGCGCCGTTGGGTGTACTACCCATTTTTTAAATTTGTTCTTGTTGTTTGTACTTGTATGGCTTCTAGCCGATTTGTTTTAAATTAGCGTTGTTTTGCTCTTAAGGGGAGCCGGAGGTGCCTATGCTGTCCATGTTAAAATCACTAAGTTTGAGGAACATTTATGAATAAACTACCAAATAGAAAAATTTGAATTTTTTTACACATAGAGTGGTTTAGAATTGCAGTTATGACAGAGGGATTTTGGAGTATCTTTTCTAGTTTCCTTCCAATTATTTTTTTTATTAATGACCCAATTTTTTTTTACAAATAATTGCTTTATAATTAAACTGAAATGAAACTAGTGAACATATTGCCAAATGGCTGTGTTACAATGTAAGTTTGACCACTAGGAGTGCTGTATAAAAATTTCATCTCTCTACCTTGAGTGGATTTTTAGAAAATGTTACTTATATTCGAAAAATTCTAATTTACGGGAAATGGCTATCAAAGTCTCTCAATACATTCCTGCACTATAGGATGGATTATCAGGGTCTTCTTCTTCGTCCTCCAAAAGCTTCCTCTTCTGTCTTCTTTTCTGGCCTGTTGTTCCATCATACTTCATATGCCTTTCTCTTCTTTCTGCTCCTCTTATACTTTCTCTGTCAGTATTTCTTAGTGCTTGTACAGTGTTCACCCCAGCTGTAAATCCTAATGCCTTCAGTACTTCACACTTCACACTGTTCCCTTGGTTGTAGGTTGCTATTGCATCATAAATGCCAAAGTGCAGTGTTTTTATGCTTACAAACACCCTTTTAGGAATCACTTTCCAAATCAAATTGTTTACGCTCTCATTAGGATTCTGCGTCTTTCCGTGTAGACATTTGTGTAACAATTCTGGCTGTGCTAAGTCATGAAAAATTGGTTTCACTGTTCCTCCTGATTCTTGTACATACTGCATATTACCCGCTTTACACAAGAAGTATAATACTACCAACAACAGGCGCAACACTGAACTAATTCGAAACGGTAAACAGTAAAGAGACGATGTTCCGCGCTCTTATTCATTGTAGTATCGCAACTTGGTATTAGTGTTAATTTTCTTTTCCTTAAGTTCTTCCTCTTCTTATATACACGGTTACTAAAACGTGGCATCGTAACCAGAACAAAAGTGTACGACAATATTAAATGGAGCAAGATGTTCGAAATTCTGAGGAAAATAGGAGTAAGCTGTAAGGAAATACGGGTAATATTTGTCACAGAAAACAATGTAGCCAACCCTTGCACACTCGCTGTATGCGTAACATAAGGCGCTGTATGCGTAACAGGCCGAGAAAATCCCAAGCAGTTCGCCAGGAAGTCACGAGAGGGTGTTAGATGCATTCAGCGGCCGCCCATTTCCTCTGCAGGCGTGGGGGAAAATGGTAATAACTCCACTTCTAGGGCGAGTAGAGCAATAATTCAAAGTTTACATTAAAGAGGAATTTTCCAATTAATTTTCGGTAGCAAAAAAATCGTAATTTTTTGGATTTGACAACCTCCGGATCCCCTTAAGGCCTTCGGCCTAGTTTAAAGAACTGTTTCACTTAAGACCTTGGCTTTTTAAAGGTTCAAATGGTTCAAATGGCTCTGAGCACTATGGGACTTAACTTCTGAGGTCACCAGTCGCTTGGAATTTAGAACTACTTAAAGCTAACTAACCTAAGGACATCACACACATTCATACCCGAGGCAGGATTCGAACCTGCGACCGACCTTAGCGGTTGCGCGGTTCCAGACTGTAGCGTCTAGAACCGCTCGGCCACCCCGGCCGGCCAGCCATTCGCATGGGTGACGGTGTATCTGGACGCATATTTGAGTTGGTGTTGCAAGAAACGTGATTCATTCAACCAGGCGACACGTTTCCATTGATCCAGGTCCCAATCTCGATGATCCCGTACCAAGTGGAATCGTTACTAACTACGTTCGGTAACGATCGGAACATGCAGGGGTCGTTTGCTGCAGAACTCCATGCCCCACAGTGTGCGCTGAACGGCGTGCTCAAAGCCCCTGTGCCGACACCAGCACTGATATCTTTCGTCAGATTTGCCACGGATTGCAGCCTATCCTGCTTAAAAGAGTGGTCAAACTACAATATCAACGTTCTGATATGACTCCTTGACGTTAGACAGTTTGCCGCCTCTTCGTGGTCCAGCGACCACTTTCCACAGATTATCACGAAAGTAGCATGCGAACAGCCCACTGGCTTCAGCTTGACAAAAATGAAACACTGCATGTGGCCCGAATTTTGGCTGCAAAACCTTAGCGAAAAACTAAAGCCGGCCGCTGTGGCCGAGTGGTTCTAGGCGCTTCAGCCGGAACCGCGCTGCTGCTACGGTCGCAGGTTCGAATCCTGCGTCGGGCATGGATGTGTGTGATGTCTTTAGGTTAGTTAGGTTTAAGTAGTTTTAAGTTCTAGGGGACTGATGACCTCAGACGTGCTCAGAGCCATTTGAACCATTTTTCAAAAAAGTAAAGTGGACAATGTGGGACCTTCCATGCGATTATCTACTGACCATATCTAAAGTAGTATGGCAGAATGAAACAGTGGACCAGCTTGGCTAGTTTCGCGTCCTGAAGCGTTTTTCTGAAGCTCGCAGACGGAGGTAGATATCGCATACAAGCTACAGAGAAATGCTGTAAAGTTTCTCTGCCAAAACATCCCCCGGGACGGACGAGGCATCGGTTTCATCTTATTACGATATGATCGTCATGCTAAAGAACCTAATTTTTGGAGTGGCAAAGATCATTCCCACTAGCAGCAAAGTTTGGACACGGTAATAAACAAAAATACAAAACGAAAACCAAAAATAATGCGAGCGAATACAGAGCCAGAGAGGCTGTAGAGGGTGTAAACATAAAGTTGACAAACCAGAATAACTCGCAAAATAAGCTTCACACGCAAAAATGTGTATAATCCAAAGTTTATTTTCGAGGGGGACTTCTGCTGGTGCTAAAATTAGCCCGCCACTCCAGCCCCCTGGGGGGTGGGGCGGGAGGCAACTTTAAAATTTCGAATGGGAGCCCCCATTTTTTATTGCAGAATCAGATTCTACATAAAAAACCACGTACATTTTGTCTTAAGCATTTGTTTTGATTCTTGGTAGTTGGCGCTGTAATTCAAAAAAATCCATATTCTTATTTTTGCATGGAAAATGGTTACGGTTAAATAAAAAATACTTATTTACTTCGTAAATTTTGATTCACTAAAACTAAAACTCTCCCTCTGTTCCCATAGGGTGAGGTTTAAGACAGAGGAATTAGAGTTTTACAAAATTGACCCAAATATTAATTTTCCCTCAGATTCGGATAAGTTTAGTTTGTTTCGTGGTCATGAGGCCACACAACTTTTAATTATCAAACAAATCATCTGACTAGCTAACTAACTAACCAAATATCCTACTTAATAACGAGTGAACTCATTAACTAAAAAACTAACCATTTTCCACGCAAAAATGAGAACATGGATTTTCTTGAATTAGTTCCAACTACCAAGAATCAAAACAAATGGTTAAGGCAAAATGCGAGCAATTTTTTATGTATAATCTGATACCGCAATAAAAAAAATGGGGGTTTGAATTTGAAATTTCAAAGTTGCCTCCCGCCCCACCCCCAGGGGGCTGGGATGGCGGGCTAATTTTAGCACCGACAGATGCACAGCACTCCGTCTTCAGGCCGCAAGTGGCCCATCGGGACCATCCGACCGCCGTGTCATCCTCAGGTGAGGATGCGATTAGGAGGGGCGTATGGTCAGCACACCGCTCTCCCGGTCGTTATGATGGTTTTCTGTGACCGGAGCTGCTATTATTCGGTCGAGTAGCTCTTCAGTTGGCATCACGAGGCTGAGTGCACCCCGAAAAATGGCAACAGCTCATGGCTGCCCGGATGGTCACCCATCCAAGTACCGGCCTCGCCCAACAGCGCTTAACTTCGATTGTCTGACGGGAACCAGCACCAGCAGATGACCTTTTTATTCTACTCATTTTTTCGTGTGAAGCTTACTTTTCGAGTTATTCTGGTCTGTCAACTTAAAATTTACACCCTGTGTAAGCCGCGACCCAGACAGGCAGGAAGAAGTATGTACCTGGAGGTTGGTATTCCAAGCCTTCAACCGAGGGATGGGATGAGCAAAGCAATCACCTGCAGCATGCCAAGCTATAGGCACCACTAGTGGAGTGTGACAAGCTGGTTTCACGCTCGTTTCCCGTACCCGTCATGCTTTCCGTAATTGCTTAATGGCATAGTGGCCGGGGACAAAGGCCTTGCCGCAGTGGTAACACCGGTTCCCGTCAGATCACCGAAGTTAAGCGCTGTCGGGCTGGGCTAGCACTTGGATGGGTGACCATCCGGTCTGCCGAGCGCTGTTGGCAAGCGGGGTGCACTCAGCCCTTGTGAGGCAAACTGAGGAGCTACTAGATTGAAAAGCAGCATCTCCGGTCTCGGAAACTGACATACGGTCGGGAGAGCGGTGTGCTGACCACGTGCCCCTCCGTCTCCGCATCCCGTGACGCCTCCGATCTGAGGATGACACGGTGGTCGGTCCTTACCGTTGGGCCTTCATGGCCTGTTCAGGAGAAGTTCTTAGTTGTAGTGGCCGGGACCTAGGACGCTGAGCTGCGTAAATGGGGCACTCTAGCCAAGGCCTCAATTTCAGCCTTTCTGTTGTCTGAATAACTAAATACCTGAAGCAGCAACTCAGCAACGTCAATTTTCTTCATTCTAACCAATGGCGTGAACTCTCATGTCGATAACTTTTATATCCATGCTTGACATGATCTCCGATAGCTACCATACTTAAAGTCAAAGCACTTTGTACATACTTTACTTTTGAGTCCAGAAGAGTAAGCTGAGGGCACTGAGAGCAGCGTCGATAAGCACTACTATAAGGTGCTAATTAATGAACTTTTCTGTTTTTGAACTTTTAAGGGTTAATTTCTTAGTCTATTTGCGCAATGGATTTTTTTATATCTGTTCATATGATGTAATCTGAGTGCAGTGAAATGTTAGTGAGATAATCGGGGGACTGATGACCTCAGAAGTTAAGTCCCATAGTGCTCAGAGCCATTTGAACCATTTTGAGAGAATCGGCGACGTGCCAACTTTAATTTTGGCCTCTGAAATTCCCGCGTCTTTATCTTGAAATAGTGTTACGATGTATCTTCTACACCGTGAAAATACTTGCTACACATGAGTATAATATGATCTGTATTACCTTCAGGATGATGGTTAGCTCCACTTCTGTTCATACATACATTCTTTACATTCATTCATAGCTAAATGATTAAATGAAATAAGGTAACTACAGTTATACCCCTGGATGTAACTTATTATTTTCATTATTATTTTCTCTTTCTTTTACGGCAACAATTATTACCATAAAATATTACCGTTTAGTGCACCACATTTTGCCCCATATTCAACACATCGTTAAAATTATAACTTATTAGTCAATTCTCTGCTCGAATTGTCACATCTATCTTGTGTGCACAGAATTCTTTCGCAAATTGTTAAATATTTCTACAGCACTCCTACATCATTCGTCGTAGTCATCCACCATTCTGAGTTCTAGGCCATTCTCTTGTGTTGCGACGCCACCTTTGCGTCCATCCCAGTAGTTTAACTCGTCTACGTCACACATTATGCCTTTCACCGATTGTACCTCATAGTTTTACGTGATTTACCGATGATTAAAATACTCCTCTAAACAATTCTCTTTTTCTACCGGTGCTTTTATCATCAAACTGTTACATAAAAAAGAGATTGAGTTCAGCGTGAATTTCAAAATTCATTTAACTTTACAAAAGTTTTAATTACAACTCAATAAAAATACGAGGTGACATCGAAGGTTTCTGAAGATATGGACACTTTATACAGCATTTTTACCAGAAACTGACTGGCTCAATACCAGAATGAAATTTTCGCTCTATAGCGGAGTGTGTGCTGACATTTAACTTCCTGGCAGATTACATCTATGTGCCGGACCGAGACTCGAACTCGGAACTTTTGTTTTTCGTGGGCAAGTGCCCTGCCGATTGAGCTACCCAAGGAAGACTCACGACTCGTCCTCACAGCTTCCTACCTTCCGAGCGTCATACACGTTCTGCTGCGAAACGTGCAGGAATAGCACTCTTGGAAGAAAGCATATTGGCAGACACGGCTTAGCTATACCCTAGGGTTGTTTCCAGAATTAAAATTTCACTCCGCTGCAGAGTGAAAACTTCATTCTGGAAACATTCCCTAGATGTGGCTGAACCAGAAGTGCTAGTCCTGCAAGTTTCACACGAGAAATTATTTGAAATTTGGAAGATAGCAGATGAGGTACTTCCTAAGTAAAGCTGTGAGTCGTCCTTGCGTAGCACATTCCGTAGAACACTTGACCGCAATAGGCAAAGGTTCCGATTTCGAATCTCGGCCCGGCACACAGCTTTAATCTTCCAGCTAGTGACTCAGTAACAGTATTATAAGTACAAGGCTCACCAGAAGTCGGTAAAAAGTCGAGTACTCTGCACTGACCCCTCTAAAATTTCTTTGTTTCTGGCGAAGTACCACCAAAGAAAATACATTTAAAGTTGCTGAGGGTTGGCAATAGGTCTACTTCTTCGTTTTCAACAGTTAATAAACGAGCAACTCAACTCAAATTTCACCGTACCTCACTTCAACATAACCGATATCTAGACTACCCTATAATTGTAACTATTGATATGAATATCGAGAAAATGTACAGTATCTTAGTGGAAAAATCAGCATTTGAAACCGTGTTAGACAGCTGAGGCCACAGGCGCGTCAGTAGAATAAGTGCTTCACGTTTCGTATGAAGAATTTACGACAAGAGCTGATGGCACAATTGCTGATTGTTGATGAAGATCGTACGTGAAAACTAATTGACCAGCAGTATTTGGATCATTTACGAAAGAATACAACTGATTGTATGCGCCTATACATCACTGTGTATGACAGGCAAATTTCCCCATTTGTGTCACTGTTTTTTCCAAGAACGGCGGAAACAGTCTCTCTTTCTGCCTCTTTCCCCCGTTTCCTCTCTCTCTCTCTCTCTCTCTCTCTCTCTCTCTCTCTCTCTCTCACTTACACACACACACAAATCTAACACTAAGGCACTTTTAAAACCGACACCCATAGTACAAGCGGAACTGGAACACGTGGGCTCATTGCCGTGGTAACACAAACGTGAAACCGTGGAGGACACTCAGAGCTTTGCAAAATGATAGCGGGTGTTACGTGTAGACGTTCAGTTATACAGCTTTGGCATGTTATACGTCGTCATGATCCATGTAACCTCCGTTTAATCTCGACTGTTCGAACCTCCTATCTCCCTTTGCAATTCTCGTCATGCATCTCAGCGTTAGACGTTGATGTCTCACTACAGTTAATCAAGACTGGTCAAACAGTTCATTAGTAATGTCAGAACTTTCGATTGTTATCGATATTCAGGGTATTTCACAATTCCTTTTACAGGCTTCTAGAGGTTGCTGAGGGGAAGTACTGGATAAAGACCGTTTCGATATAAAATGAGTCTGAAGATCGTATCACTTTCAAATCCGCCGCTAGTGACAATACAATTCAATATGTCACACTACGAAAGAACATTACTTTTGAATGATTGACAATGACTTTTAACTGATGTAATTTTTCTGTATTTCTGCATTATATATTGTCAGTTTCAATGTTGTGTAAGTTTTGTTAAATAAACCATGACAAATAAATTGGTTACAAACGATTAAAAACAACTTTTGCAACTTTTGCATCGTAGACACGCTGGCAATGACAGAGATATTTTTTTTGCATAGAGTCAGTGATAATGTCTGATTAGATGCAAGAAACGATTTGCAGTACGTGCGGAGAGTAGAGAGACAGTAAGCTATTTAGCTTCGATGAGACATGACGGTAGAGTGTGTGGTTGGGCTGGAGCACGCATAAGACAAATTTGCATTCGGAGACGAAACCTGATTATCGCAGTTTTTGCTGCTGAGGTACTACTTCGCACCTGCGGCACTTATTGTTTTGTAACAGGCATGCAAGTGTATTTGGTTATTATGACAATATAGCATTCGTGTTAACTTTAATCATAAATTCATTATCATCATTGATCCAAATCGTTGGCACCTACAACAGCGTCCATGTCATTTTACCCTATGTTCCGAGCACAACATTATGAATGAAAGGCTCTATTAATGTAAAACATAACTCTGCCTGAAAGTATAACTAATTTTTCAAAAAATGGTTCAAATGGCTCTGAGCACTATGGGACTTAACTTCTGTGGTCATCAGTCCCCTAGAACTTAGAACTACTTAAACCTAACTAACCTAAGGACATCACAAACATCCATGCCCGAGGCAGGATTCGAACCTACGACCGTAGCGGTCGCGCGGTTCCGGACTGAGCGCCTAGAACCGCTAGACCACCGCGGCCGGCTTAACTAATTTTTTCTCTCGCTTTCAAATTTCATTTCTTGTTAATTGATCAAAGTCTTTGCGTAATTTTTTTTAACTGCAACCACCATGAATAATTTTTGGAATTTTTTTATGATATGTCTTAAATCATCTAATCTGCCAAATCTTAATAAATATTTCCTTTTTCTCGACTACACTAATCAACTTTATCAGTTTAAATTGACATATTGTTGTCTTGGCTGTCGTATTCCAGCGTGCCATGACATTTTTATGTTGATGTTCTTTTGAAGTCAATCACATTTATCTGTAACATTCTTCAGAGTGAATTGTAATTATTTGGAAAGGTTTGTTAGTAATCAAAATTAGTAACAGTAAAGATCACAGTGAGTTTACGCTGCGTCGTTATTTCCGCGTCGCATAATACAGTACTTCATTCACTTTCAATTTTGCCCATAATTTGTTGAAAGAAGACTGAAGTTTTGACTATGAACTTGGATTTGACAACTTAGCTGTCGCTTGACTAATGATTAACGTCGCCCATACGCGTGTTGCTGATTATTACCTGAACGTAAATTCGATTGCAACCTCTTGGTTTCAGAATAGATTTTTCGCTTTAGGTTGGCGACCGTGTTATTATGTCACATCAATAAAATTTTCATTTGTGAGCACACTACAGTTTAATGAGAATTCGACTAACAATTCATAATTAATCTTTGTTGGTTGATTAGGAGGAGAGGACCAAACAGCGATATCATCGGTCTCATCGGATTAGGGAAGGATGGGAAAGGAAGTCGGCCGTGCACTTTCAGAGGAACCATCCCGGCATTTGTCTGAAGCGATGTAAGGACATCACGGAAAACCTAAATCAGGATGGCCCAACGTGGGTTTGAACCGTCGTCCTTCCGAATGCGAGTGCAGTATGCTAACCACTGCGCCACCTCGTTCGGTCTTAATCTTATTCCAGTGAATTTAATGGGTTTCATTTATACATCCCCTGGTGATAGAGTAACCCATGGGCCACTACCGACTCCGTTCCCCTAGAGGAGATATTCCAGATACTGCGTGGGAGAAACTCTGATTGCAATGTTCGTAAATCATAGCTGGAAACAAGGGAAAATTGAGGTTTGATTTATGCGTGTAGGCGAGATCAGGTAGCCTAATGGATGAGACGTTCCAACTGCAGAGAGATCTCACAAAACTGTTTTACGACCCACGTCCTTCTGCACTTACTACACCATCTTATCTGCTTTTAACTGAAAGGATAAGAATTTTGAAGGAAAAGAGAAAATCGCGCTCATCTGAAGAACGGTCGATGGCAACGTAACCGCCCAAAAGATATTTCCAATCTCCTAATGCAGTGCCTCCTCATGGCTGGCAAAATATTTTGCGTACTATGCCCTCAGCCATAAGAATTTTACACTCCATGACTGTTATCTAACAGTTCAGGATTTTCATAGCAAAATCATCCAAAATATAAAGAAAAATATCAAAATTTCCTGCTCATAGCCCTACCACTGTACAATTAATGCTCATACAACAGGCTCTACCAACAAATGGATAACATAGGACGGATTATTCCTAATGTTTCAAATTATTCATTTTTCAACTAAAGAGACTTGCAGTATGTGAACTAAATTAAATCCTGATGTTTAGTTAACGTATGCCCTTGAGGCATCGTTTTAGCTGTCAATTTTAAAAACTGACGGACCTTATTTCAGAAGGAAAAAAATATTAATCTAAGAATCGAGTTAAGTAATGAGACTTCTGTTAGTTCCCTTAAATTTCTTCTTAGCTCTTCTGAATAGTCCGTTTTTTTTAATTCATAAGTTTATATTTCAAAGCAAGTATGCCAAATTAAGAACTCCATACACTTTAGATTTTCCTTTCATTTCAAGATTTAATCCTTCAAAAACCATTAGCTGAAAGTAAAAGCCTTAGTTTTCCCTGGAGGACGACAACATTCAATGACCTAAGAGCCTACGCCGACGAAGGAGGTCTGAAAAAAATTAACGTAAGGTAGAGCTGTCATCAAGCTAATGTTGTTTAGAATACCACAGTGCTTTAATGGGCATGGTAATGTTGCAGATGTCATGTCTTTGCCTTCCTCCAACTATTTTGCTACCTTACCTAACCAGTTATAGAGGGACACAGAGTTCAAAGTGGATTCTGAACCACTTTGCAACTCTACATATCTACATGTCGTATGGTGCGTGGCGGAGGGTACCCTGTACCACTACTAGTCATTTGCTTTTCTACGAACTTTCAGCATGCTGGAGTAGCTTTGGTCAGCAACTTCCGTTAATTAATAGAACGAAAAACCATTCCAAGTTGAAGACATTTTATTTTTCATTCGATCACTAGTTTCTGGCCGAAACCTATTTTCAAATGAACCTACAGTGCAAAAAACCAAAGTAAATAAAAAGTAATAATTTTATTGTCGACTTTCACGGTTTCACACTTAATGATTTTTACGTGCCAATATGGCATATAATTTTGTAATACGCGTCGTATGTGGCGCTGCTGAGTTCAAATGGCTCTGAGCACTATGGGACTTAACATCTGAGGTCATCAGTCCCCTAGAACTTAGAACTACTTAAACCTAACTAACCTAAGGACATCACACACAGCCATGTCCGAGGCAGGATTCGAACCTGGGATCGTAGCAGCAGCGCGCTTCCGGACTGAAGCGCCTAGAACCGCTCGACCACAGAGGCCGGCTCGCTACTGAGTATTATTGGTCAGTGCTTATACGTATTTGACTCTTTTTGGTAAAGATTCTAAAATGTTCTCCTATGTTTTGTTTCCTTGTAATAGTAATGATGCTGTTCACATTTAAAGAGTTTTACATGCCAATATGGCATACAAATTTTTAATACTTGCCGTATGTGACGCTGCCGTGTATTACTGGTTAGTGATTTTAAGTATTTGACTCTTTTTGGTAAAAATTTTAAAAAGCATAAATTTTATTGTGGACTTGTACGGTTATTGTATGGATTTTTGTATTCTTGATAGTTGGAGCACATTTTTATAAATAAAAAGGTTTCCTGTATCCTAATAGGGCACCCCTTTCCCGAGGTTTCCTTACGACAGAGAAAGGAGTAAACTTCCAGTTGTCCGTATGCACTGTAAAAGCACATTACACATTTTCTGACATTTTCAGAAACGCCATTTTCGACTTTGTTATGTAAGCGTAAAACGATATGTTCTGTATGTCTGGCATACGCTTAAGAATTTGGTAATAACTGGATTATGCATGAGCGTGAATTTGGTTTTCTGCCCTGCCGGTTGATTTGCAAATGGGTCTCAGCCCGAAATTAGTCATCGAATGAAAAATAAAATATTTACAACTTGGACTGGTTTTTCGTTCTATTGATTTCCTTTTCTGTTCCACTCGCGAAACGACTGTCTGTAAGCCTCTGCAAGAGCCCTAATCTCATCAATCTTATCTTCGTAGTTGTTGGGCGAAATGTACGTTGGCGGAAGTAGAATCGTTCAGCAGACAGCGACAAATGCCAGTTCTCTAAATTTTGTCAACAGTGCTCTTCGAAAAGAATTTTGTCCTCCCTCCAGTGATTTCCATTTGAATTCCCGAATCATCTGCGTAATAATTACGTATTGTTCGAAACTACCTTTTGCTTTTTTCCGGTCGCTTGGGATTCGGCGCTGGGCTAGAGATTCGAGATAAATGCAAGCTAAGTAAGGGGCCAATGCTTTGTATAAACGAACTGGGTTTCCATCAGGAGCTGGCGACTTATTCAGTTTCAGCTCTATCAGTTGTTTCTGTACTCCATTTTTTACAACAATAAACATTGCCAGAGATGAAGTGAGCGATGAAAAATGCTAGAACTCACTGGGAACCGAACTCAAGACCTTTGAATCGATAGTACAGTTACTTTACCAATGACCCACCGTGCCACAGCAAAAAAATTATAACAATCAAGTGGTTGGGGCACTGTTGGAAAAGCAAGAATTCTCGAAAGAAGTCCCGTTAGAAAAAAAAGGTTAGAGCGACAGCTCGCGAAGCACAGGAAATACCGGTTCGAACTTCAGAGTAGCAGAAATTCACAGGTCACAAATTATCAAATTTTCTTATTGTTTCGCCAACTAGTCAACATAGAAACACAACAAAAATGGCTCTGAGCACTATGGGACTTAACATCGGAGGTCATCAGTCCTCTAGACTTAGAACTACTTAAACCTAACTACCCTAAGGACATCACATACATCCATGCCCGAGGCAGGATTCGAACCTGCGACCGTAGCAGCAGCGCGGTTCCTGACTGATGCGCCTAGAAACGCACGGCCACAACAGAAACAGAACAGCTCGTAATTTAGATTGGTTCAAATGGCTCTGAGCACTATGGGACTTAACTTCGGAGGTCATCAGTCCCCTAGAACGTAGAACTACTTAAAACTAACTAACCCAAGAACATCACACACATCCATGACCGAGGCAGGATTCGAACCTGCGACCGTAGCGGGTCATTCAGACCTCGCACCCATGCCGAAGACGGGTGTGCAACCAGTGACCAGTATAATTACTTCACCACCGAGTCACCAAGCCACAGCAAAAAAATTATAATAAAAAAAGTGGTTGGGGGCACTGTTCGAAAAGCAAGAATTCTCGAAAGAAATCCCGTTAGAAGAAAAGGTTAGAGTGACAGCTCGCGAGCACAGGAAATACCGGCTCGAATCTCAGAGTGGCAGAAATTCACAGGTCACAAATTATCAATTTTTCTTATTGTTTCAGCAACTAGTCAATATAGAAACACAACAGCACTTCATTTAGATTTCGCGCCCATGCCGAAGACGGGTGAGCAACCAGTGACCTCGACCAGAGAGTGGAGCACTTGCACTCGATCAGTCTAGGTTGCCATTTCGAAGTAATCGTGTTAAGCTGCATCCAACTCCTTTGGAAACTCGAAGACACCGACAGGGGCGACGGGCTTACCTGTTGTGGGACAGCGTCGCGGTGAAAGGTCGTCGAAGGGCGGCGGCGCCGGCGTCTCGTTCGTGTCGGCGGCTGCTGTGGAGGGCGCGGAGCGTGTGTTTGCGCGCCGCTGGGACGCGCTGCGCCGGACTGACTGAGCGCCGAGCTCTGAGCGCCACTGCCGCTGCCACCGCGGCCACACCAGCCCGCCGGACTGCGCCGGCAGCTGGTCACGTGGCCGCCCCGCCCCCCACACTGCCACTCTGCTCGCCGATTAACACGCCGACCGCGACCCGCCTCCCGTTGTCTCCGTCGCACCTGCACAGCTGCAGGTGCCAATGCAGAACGCGTCGCGATAGCGCGCTATCCTCTTCCCTCAACGTTCTTCCGGGTCAATTGAACCTATCGATACCGGACGTCGGCTCTGACCCGTGACTTAATGACATGTAGCTTGTGACGTCATAGTTGCGCTAGTACACTGAGAAGACAGAAACCAAGGGATATCTCGTAACATCTCGTCGGAGCTCGTTTTCCCCGGCGTAGTGTAGCAACTCGACGTGGCATGGTTTAAACAAGTCGTTGGAAGTCCCATTCATTCCCTCGAATTGTCCAGGATGTTCTCCAAAGCTGATGCGAACAGTTGTGGCCCGGTGACAAGGCGCAGTGTCACGCATAAAGTACATGAATGGCTGCAAATGGCCTCCAGACAGCCGAACATAACCATTTCTAGTCAATGATCGATTCAGCTTGAGCAGAGGAACCAATCCATTCCATGGAAACACAGCCCATGCTATTATGGTTCAAACGGCCCTGAGCACTAAGGGACTTAACATCTAAGGTCATCAGTCCCCTAGAACTTAGAACTACTTAAACCTAACCAACCTAATGATACCACACACATCCATGCCTGCGACCGTAGTGGTCGTGCGGTTCCAGACTGAAGCGCCTAGAACCACTCGGACACAACGGCCGGCCGCTATTATGGAGCCACGACCTGCTTGCATAGTTCCTTGCTGACATCTTAGGTCTATGGCTGCGTCGAGTTTGCGTCACACTTGAACCCTCCCATCAAGTCTTACCAACTGAAATCGGGACTCACCCGACCAGTCCACAGTTTTCCAGTCGTCAATGGTGCAACTGATACGGGCACGTGCCCAGGAGGGGTGCTGCAGGCATTGTGCTGTTGAAAAAGGCCCTTGCACTGGTCGTCGTTGCAGCCATCATATTGGTCTACAAGAAGCTACTTTTAGAGCAGTTGAGAAGGCAGCACTGGCAAGATGAGATGTGAGATACCTATGAGAGATGGTTTGATCGGTAACGGTATCGTGAGAAAGGCCGCCTAAATTGTGGACCTTCTCCACGATTGGCTGCTGCGTTCGGTAGTTGCGCGCAAAAATGACGATCTTCTATTATTAATATTACATCTACATCCATTCTCCGCAAGTCACCTGACGGTGTGTGGCGGAGGGTACCTTGATTATCGATTCTCCCTTCTATTCCAGACTCGTATTGTTCGTGGAAAGAAAGATTGTCGGTATTCCTCTGTGTGGGCTCTAATCTCTCTGATTTTATCCTCATGGTCTCTTCGCGAGATATACGTAGAAGGGAGAAATATACTGCTTGACTCCTCGGTGAAGGTACGTTCTCGAAACTTCAACAAAAGCCCGTACCGAGCTGCTGGGCGTCTCTCTTGCAGAGTCTTCCACTGGAGTTTATCTATCATCTCCGTAACGCTTTCGCGATTACTAAATGATCCTGTAACGAAGCGCGCTGCTCTCCGTTGGATCTTCTCTATCTCTTCTATCAACCCTATCTGGTACGGATTCCACACTGCTGAGCAGTATTCAAGCAGTGGGCGAACAAGCGTACTGTAACCTACTTCCTTTGTTTTCGGATTGCATTTCCTCAGGATTCTTCCAATGAATCTCAGTCTGGCATCTGCTTTACCAACGATCAACTTTATATGATCATTCCATTTTAAATCACACCTAATGCGTACTCCCAGATAATTTATGGATTTAACTGCTTCCAGTTGCTCACCTGCTATTTTGTAGCTAAATGAAAAGGGATCTATCTTTCTATGTATTCGCAGCACATTACACTTGTCTACATTGAGATTCAATTGCTATTCCCTGCACCATGCGTCAATTCGCTGCAGATCCTCCTGCATTTCAGTACAATTTTCCATTGTTACAACCTCTCGATATACTACAGCATCATCCGCAAAAAGCCTCAGTGAACTTCCGATGTTACACACAAGGTCATTTATATATACTGTGAATAGCAACGGTCCTACGACACTCCCCTGCGGCACACCTGAAATCACTCTTACTTCGGAAGACTTCTCTCCATTGAGAATGAAATGCTGCGTTCTGTTATCTAGGATCTCTTCAATCCAATCACACAATTGGTCTGCTCTTACTTTGTTCATTAAATGACTGTGGGGAGCTGTATCAAACGCCTTGCGGAAGTCAAGAAACACGACATCTACCCGGGAACCAGTGTCTATAGCCATCTGAGTCTCGTGGACAAATAGCGCTAGCTGGGTTTCACACTATCGTCTTTTTCGAAACCCATGCTGATTCCTACAGAGTAGATTTCTAGTCTCCATAAAAGTCATTATACTCGAACACAATACGTGTCCAAAATTCTACAACTGATCGACGTTAGAGATATAGGTCTATAGTTCTGCACGTCTGTTCGACGTCCCTTCTTGAAAACGGGGATGACCAGTGGTGCACCGCTGCAAGATGGGAGGCAAGTTCCTTCGCGTACTCTGTGTAAAATCGAACTGGTATCCAATCAGGTCCAGCGGCCCTTCCTCTTTTGAACGATTTCAATTGTTTTTCTATCCCTCTGTCATCAATTTCGATATCTATCATTTTGTCATGTGTGCGACAATCTACAGAAGGAACTACAGTGCACTCTTCCTCTATGAAACAGCTTTGGAAAAAGACATTTAGTATTTCGGCCTTTATTTTGTCGTCCTCTGTTTCAGTACCATTTTGGTCACAGAGTGTCCGGACATTTTGTTTTGATCCACCTACCACTTTGACATAAGACAAAATTTCTTATGATTTTCTGCCAAGTCAGTACATAGAACTTTACTTTTGAATTCGTTGAACGCCTCTCGCATAGCCCTCCTCACACTACATTTCGCTTCGTGTAATTTTTGTTTGTCTGCAAGGCTTTGGCTATGTTTATGTTTGCTGTGAAGTTCCCTTTGCTTCCGTAGCAGTATTCTAACTCGGTTATTGTACCACGGTGGCTGTTTTCCATCTCTTACGTTCTTGCTTGGCACATACTCATCTAATGCATACTATACGATCATTTTAAACTTTGTCCACTGATCCTCAACATTATCTGTACTTGAGATAAAACTAAACAGCGTATTTACTTAAATTTCAAATTAAAGTATCTCTTAGTAGCATGCTGTCATTCCATTATTTCAAAAGTATTAATCACCACCAGAATAATAAACAAATGCGAAATGATAAGGCAGACGGTGATCTTCGGATCGAGCCTAACTTGGATAGCGGGTGAAGTGGTTCGGCTGTAAGATCAGAGCTGGTTCGGCAGTCTCGGAGGACGGACATGTCCGCTGCGGTATCAGTTAAAATCTAATTTGGAATGTCCAGTTTGTGAATAGTGCTGATTCGGCAGTGTCGGAGGACAGACATGTTGTCTGCCGTGGTCAGTGTCCGTTAAGATTTCATTAGTAATCCATGGTTTTGTAAAAATAGAGCTGGTTGGGAAGCCCCGGAGAACAGACATGCTGCCTCCCGCGGTCGGTGTTAGTTAAGACTTTATTAGCAATGTACGGATATTTAGACATACAACTGAGAACAGTGTGATACTAATTACGGAAATATACAGTTCATTAATTAATTGAAGAATAAAAATCATTTGTGACTAAAATGGAATGTAACTGTGCAGTTTCTCGTGTTCTGTCAATAAAAAGCGAGTGCAGAATTTATTACAGCTTCAAGATACGACTTATGTGCTCTTTTCTGCGCAGGGGAGAACAGCTGTAGAAGACTGCAGGTTGGTGAACATTTATTAGAACCTATGCATGCCACTCAGGGCGGTGGAAGCCAATAGGCACCACGCGTGTACTGCAATCTCAGCACACATGACATCAGTGACACGTCATCTGTGATAACACTGAGGAGGTATGAAGAAGTAAAATATTTTTGAGAGATGGGATTTATCATACACGCATGTACGAGGGTAAGTCAATTATTATCCGCAAAGTAGTTATAAAATTTTATTGTGATCAAATAGGAATCTTACAAGAACATCATTTACGACATAGTCTCCTTGCGTTTCATCGCACTTGGTCCATCGTTCCACAAGCTTCCTGATTCCCTCATAAAAGAAGGTTCTCAGTTGATTTGCGAGCTAGGAATGCACCCCTTCTTTCATTGCTTCGTCCGAGGCAAATCGACGGCCCGTTAATGCCTGTTTGAGTGGACGAAACAAGTGATAGAAGGGGCAATGTCGGGACTATATGGAGGATGATCCAGGACTTCAAATTTGAGTTTCTGGAGCGTTTCAGCAGTGTGGGCATCAGTATGCGGACGGTCATTGTCGTGCAACAACACCTTTTGACAGCAATCCACGGCGTTTGCTTCGAATTGCAGGCTTTAGCCTGGCAGTAAGCGTCTCAATGTAACGTACACTGTTTATTGTTGTGCCCCTTTCCCCATAATGTTCCAGTACTGGACCTTGTGCGTCCCAAAGAAACGTAAGCATCAGCTTTCCTGCGGACGGTTGGGTCTTGAACCTTTTCTTACACGGTGAATGTGGATACTCTGCCGTTTACTCTCCGGCTCGTAATGATGGATCCATGTTTCGTCATCAGTAATGATCCTGTCTAAGAAGTTCTCTCCTTCGTTACCATAGCGATCCAAATGTTTTTTGCAGATGTCCAAGCGCGTTTGTTTATGCAGCTGTGTGAGTTGCTTTGGACCCGTCTTGCACAAACTTTATGAAACCCAAGCCTGTTGTGGATGATTTCGTAGACAGAACCGTGACTAATTTTCAGACGTTGTGCCACTTCGTCAATAGTTAATCGTCTAAGAGAATCATTTCACGTGAACACTCAATGGCTTCTTCATTTGTGGCGGTAAACGGGCCTCCGGCTCCTTCATCGTGAGTAACACAAGTGCGACCATTTCGGAACTTTCCAATCCATTCGTAGACACTCCGTTGTGGTTCTAGGCGCTACAGTCTGGAACCGCGCCACCGCTACGGTCGCAGGTTCGAATCCTGCCTCGGGCATGGATGTGTGTGATGTCCTTAGGTTTAGTTAGGTTTAAGTAGTTCTAAGTTCTACGGGACTGATGACCTCAGAAGTTAAGTCCCATAGTGCTCAGAGCCATTTGAACCACTTTTCGAACTCCGTTGTGGCAAAACACTGTTCCTGTGTTGTACCGAAAGTCTTCCATGAATTTCGGCCCCTGATACGCCGAATACGGATCACTGAACGTTGCTCTTCTTTGGTGCAATTAGACAGAGGAGCAGCCATGGTTCAAATGGCTCTGAGCACTATGGGACTTAACTGCTAAGGTCATCAGTCCCCTAGAACTTAGAACTACTTAAACCTAACTAACCTAAGGACATCACACACATCCATGCCCGAGGCAGGATTCGAACCTGCGACCGTAGCGGTCGCGCGGTTGAGCAGCCATGATTAACAGCACGGCAGCCATAACGAAACTAACCTAGCCAGCTTCAAAATTGCAAAGATATAACAACAAATAAGCAAAGCATGCTTCATCAACGTAAAACTACAGTACTACCAAAATAAACAAAAATATAAATAAATTGCGGGTAATAATTTACTTACACTTGTAAATATCTCCCTCTAACTCCCTCTTTTTCAACTTGCTGTAGTCTGCTAGGACAGCCCATTAACGCCAAATTTCGCCGCACTGTCCTAACGTTCGTCCTACGTCCCACATTGATTTCTGCGGTAACTTCAAGCAGTGTTGTTGTATGTTAGCACTGACAACTCTACACAAACGTCGCTGTTCTCGGTCATGGAGTGTAGACCGTCGCCACTGCATTGTCTGTGGTGACAAGTAATGCCTGAAATTTGATGTTTTCGGCACACTCTTGACATTGTGGATCTGGGAATACTGAACTGGCTATCGATTTCCGAAAGGGAATGCCGCGTGCGTCAAGCTCTATCATTCCGCGTTCAAGTCCCTTTGATTCCCACCTTGCCGCCACAATCACCTGAGCAAAAATGACACTCCGCCAATGCACTGCCCTTTCGTACCCTGTGTACGCGACACTACCGCCTTCTGTATATGTGCATATCGCTATCCCATGACTTTTGTTAGCTCTGTATTGAAAGAGAACAGAATACTGAACAGCCGGCCGTAGTGGCCGAGAGGTTCTAGGCGCTGCAGTATGGAACCGCGCGACCCCTACGGTCGCAGGTTCGAATCCTGCCTCGGGCATGGATGTGTGTGATGTCCTTAGGTTAGATAGGTTTAACTAGTTCTAAGTTCTAGGGGACTGATGAGCTCAGAAGTTAAGTCCGATAGTGCCCAGAGCCATTTGAACCATTTGAATACTGAACAATACTTGTTTTCTATGTACAGACTGTCCTACGTACCTTGACCAACCCATATAACTTTGTCCAGAAACAAAAGCAAAAAAGGTGTAAGTATCAACCAATGTAGCTACCCGCTGTCCACCAACCAGCATGGCTGCTTTTGGTGCAACTTCGTTTATTACGTTGATCTGAACATCAGTATGTTGTTTTTGTTGTTTTTTTTATAATAGCACGCCATATTTTTTATTCATTAATCCACTGCCTCTCCTTATCACTTGTTCAAAAACGGACCAGACTGGAATGGTGCATAATCTCGTAGCTTTTTACATAGGTTTAATGAACACAACAGGTACACTGCACCGTTTTTTTCCCTCCTCCTCTCGCATCACCACGTGAACCGTTTGGTGTCGTGTCTTCTTGTCTTCCGGTTTGCTCGTCTCAGGGAAGGAGCCAGGGAGAGCGGCACGTAGAGTTTCGGTAAGCGTGACTATTCAGTTAGTGTCCTAGCGTGGATTTGTATTTTTAATTCAATTTTCTTTTTCTTCTCGAAGTGAAAGTCTGGTCACCCTCACCAAAATTCCGACAGGTATGTAGTGTACTGGCATTCAAAGTTCAAAAGATTGGTTTTACTTTACGAAAATCGAACGACATTGAGTATGTCGAACTGCGGTTTATAGATACTTCTGAAATAAAACTGCAGTCACTCTGCATCCACTAATCTCAAATAGTGTGATTTCGTATGCAACTGTAATTGTGCTGAATGTTTCATACAACCTAGCAACGGAATCAATAAGCTACTACGTATTGCCGATTATTTCAAAATTCAATATTTTAATACTTAGCACGGGTGAGTCTTTAAAACTCCGCTAATTATTTACGCACCACACTATTGTCTATCGCGCTGCTATTCAAATCTGCGTGTTTTCAAATAATTCGGCAAAGTCAATCGCACACAATGCGTCTGAGCGCGTCCTATATTAAAGTGTTACTTGTGTTATCTCTGTGTGCCGGACGGAATGGCAAAGCGGTTCTAGGCGCTACAGTGTGGAACCGCGAGACCGCTACGGTCGCAGGTTCGAATCCTGCCTCGGGCATGGATGTGTGTGATGTCTTTAGGTTAGTTAGGTTTAAGTAGTTCTAAGTTCTAGGGGACTGATGACCTCAGAAGCTATGTCCCATAGTGCTCAGAGTCTGTGACTTTAAACTACTCTCGTCGGCGTTATCACGCGACAGAAATGGATTAATGTACCAATTACACAATGTAGCACTTTTCCCTAGAAATAATACGGACAAATCACCAAGACGAATTATGGATTCACGCACACTTCGTCCAACAAAACAGAATAAAGCAAAAGCGCTCTCTCCTCTGTCCACGGAATAAACACAGCACTTACATCTCACCTTCCTCTGACGTGAAAATCCAAAACACTGCAATAAAGGTATCTACGCAATTCAAAGCCAGACAAATGTCAAAACAAATATTCTACTGTAAATAGAATTATATCCCGTAATTAAATCACCACGTTGCAAAAATTTAATTCCGAGATCGTCCACTTTGCAAGCAAGAGCCAATTTTATGTTTTGGTACTTATCTCGAGTGCAATTAAACTCTTTCTCGAAATTCATATTAAATGGAGAAACTCAAACTTTTATTGATTAGGGGACGGCACACTCAGTCACGTTATAAGACATAACAGGGACTTTAGTCATCAATAATATATTCTCATTCAGTATTTACAACAGTCTAACAGTGGTAGCATATCTTTACCATTCCACGACTGTTGAAATCACATGGTTTTGGGTTGAGGAACTCGTCGAGCCACGTTCAGAACGCATGTTCATTCAGAAAGAAAGTTCTTTGAGAGTTGTTCGACAGCGAGCGGAAAAGATGAAAATCTGAGGACTCAAGATCAGCTGAATAAGGAGAGCGCGGAATGACTTCCCAACCCAACTATTGTATAGCGTTTTTTGTCAGTCCAACAGAATACTGGCGGGCTTTATCATGAAGTAGCATCACTTCACGCAGTCTTCCTAGTCGTTGATCTTGGGTTGTGTCTGCAAGAAGTCTCAGTTGTTGGCAATAAATGTCAGCAGTGGTGGTTGCACCTCGAGGAAACAATTCGTAGTACACTGTCGCTGTTCCACCAGATGCTTAATATTATCTTTTGTGGATGTAACCAGACCTTTCTACGGGGAGTTGCTGCTTTGTCTGGGCTCAAGCGTTGCTGTGTTTTCCTTAAGTTAGCGTGAAGACACCTTTTCTCGTCCTCAGTAACGATGCAGGATAGGAATCATCGGTATTGTTCACAAGCCAATTGATGACGAGCAAGCAGAGATGCACATATAGCCACCCGCTAATATTTGTGATTTATGCGGTACCCAAATACCCGATTCTTTAACCTTCCCCACCGGCCGCGGTGGTCTCGCGGTTCTAGGCGCGCAGTCCGGAACCGTGCGACTACTACGGTCGCAGGTTCGAATCCTGCCTCGGGCATGGATGTGTGTGATGTCCTTAAGTTAGTTAGGTTTAAGTAGTTCTAAGTTCTAGGGGACTGATGACCACAGCAGTTGAGTTCCATAGTGCTCAGAGCCATTTGAACCATTTTTTTTTAACCTTCCCCATTGCATGCAGGCGTCGCACAATGGTGGAATGGTCACAGTTCATCACATCTGCCAGTTCTCGCGTACATTGACGTGGCGCCGGCCCCTGTGGCCGAGCGGTTCTACGCGCTTCAGTCCGGAACCGCGTTGCTGCTACGGTCGCAGGTTCGAATCCTGCCTCGGTCGTGGATGTGTGTGATTTCCTTCGCTTAGTTAGGTTTAAATAGTTCTAACTCTAGGGGACTGATGACCTCGGATGTTAAGTCGCATAGTGCTTACAGCGATTTCAGATGTTTCAAATGGCTCTGAGTACTATAGGACTTAACATCTGAGGTCATCTGCCCCCTAGACTTAGAACTACTTAAACCTAACTAACCTAAGGACATTACCCACATCCATGCCCGAGACAGGATTCGAACCTGCGACCGTAAGAGTCGCGCGGTTCCGGACTGAAGCGCCTAGAACCGCTCGGACACACAGGCCGGCTTTAGAGCGATTTGAACGATTTGAACCATTCACGTCGATCATTATGATTAAAGTTTTTAAACGATCTTCCTGAAATCCAGAAGGTCTTCCTGAATGTGGAGAGTCATTAATGTCAAAACGATCCCCCTTAAAAATAGAAAATCATTTTCTTACCGTGCTCTGTCCATACACGGAGCTAAATATTTCTGGCTACCTCTGCAGCTGCCAGCTCTCTATTGAACCCCAACAGTAGAATATGTCGTAAATGTTCCGATTTCTCCACTTGGCACCCAATTTTCTAGGGTCCACAGCTCCACCCACTATCTCCATATGACAAAATGACGATCTGTAAACTCAAATAGCAACACTGAACTGTGAATAAAAAATGACAATCGATAAATAAACCCATAGCAACCGGAATACCAACAAGCAAAACAAAAACGCTACGAACTTATGCGACCATTGTACCATCCACGTAAACAAGGCGTTTTTAAAAAGGTAAAATAAAATTTATTTTGACTCTCTTGTACTAGCGCACTGCCAAGGTATCGGGAAGAACATAACCTGTCCAGTTGCTAGAGTTCACGGTAGCAAATGGAAACCTTTCTGTTTGCAAGTAGGTTGTTTAAGTCTTTATGTTGGTGACGCCACGTAGCGCTCTGTATTAAAATCAGTGACTGCGCTGTGTGCAGTCTGTGGCTGCTTGGACACATTGTTGGAATATTCGCTAGTGTAGTGTTGGGCAGTTGGATGTGAACAGCCCGTAGCGTTGGACAGTTGAAGGTGAGCCGCCAGCAGTGATGGATGTTGGTAGAGAGACACCAGAGTTTTGAGATGTTTATATGAGCGGATGATCTGGACGTGTAGAGTATTAGAATATGTCGAATAGAGTGTCAGAGAGGTTCAAACGCATCCCTCTAATCGACGTAAATTATTGACGTAGTTTACTGAGACGTGCATCCCTGTCGAACCGTTGAACTTTCCGCGAAATTCCGATAGTGCACCGTGTTTTCACATGCTTTCATTTCTTTCTAACGTTCGGATATATCTATCGCGTTATTAAATGCGTGGCGCCATTACCATCACACGCCGTCATGATCGCATCTTCGTTCAAAACTGACCATTGTGTCCTATAATTAGTTAGGTGTAATCAGGTATTTTTTTCGGTCAGAAATGTTTATACTTGTCTTGCGCTCGCAGCCGTAAGGTATTACTATATATGAATGACATTCTGCGTGTATATACCCGTTGGTACGAATACACATGCGAGCAACATACTCGCGAGCGGCTGATGGGCTACTCGGCGAAAAAGAAAAACTGACGTGAAAAGTCTGACTTAATAATTCTGTAAGCCACATCTCTCGCGAGCGCGTAGGCCCACATGAGCACGCAGCTGTGCAGTGCCCACTGAGGCAGCGCGCCCGTTTGTGCTCGCCGGAAGAACCGAAAGCTAGTAGCTCACACCGAGTGGCACTTCAGCCGCTCGTGAACAATGTACATACTTGCGACTTTCGTGTTCACAGGTGGCACATGACTCCTCGTCTCACAAGCGTGTACGCACCGCACCGTAAGCCTCGTTTACATCGGAACGAATGGAAGAGAACACATGTGAACCAGTATTCGCAGAATATTCGCGATGTCTCTCCCCCCACGCCTGTACCTGTGAACAAGTTTATGCATTGTGGAAACAGGAAGAACACGAGACAAAGAGCATAGCATACCAACCCTACGAAAGGTGCACTATGGTTCTTTCGGGGCTAATAATTTAGCTCATAGGTTCCAATCGATGCAACGCTACTAACTATAGCCATATTCCACAAGTCTCATATTCAGATAGGAACACTTTGCAATGGTGAATACACTGTTGTTTGTCACATGTTCGAGTGGAGAGAAAAGAAGAGTGTGTAAATTACGCAATGGATTTTTGTCCGAATTTTCATAATCAAAATAATAGTGGAAATTGAACAAATTGTGTACAAATTGACCGCCGTGAGGTCTAGTTTTGCAAAAAAAGATTTAATTGCTTGAAATTAATCAGAGTAATTAACAAACGTCAGTGACGTGTGGAAAAATTTTTGTCCAAATATCCATAGTCAGTCGAAGAGAGGCAAACCGATAAATGGAGTATCAAATCGACGAGCTTGAAGTGTAGGTTTAATTTCTTTAAAGTACACAAAGTAATTAAGAAAACATTAATTAGTCATTTGAGAGTAAATTTTTGTACAGACCCAGACGAAGAATGGGAAATCGGCAAATGGGGTTTCAAATTGACCGGTTTGAGGTCTAGTTTTGCGAAAAAGGATTTAATTTCTTGAAAGAACACAGGATACTTAAGAAAAATTTAGTTAAAATTTGAGAAATAATTACACAATTTCCATAACCGAACGAAGAGTAGGAAATGGACAAATAAGGTATCAAACTGACCAGATTGAGGATTAGTTTGTCAAAAGTGTTTAATTGTTTGAAAGTAAAATAGGAAATTTAGAAAAACTCGGTTATCGATTTTTAGCACGTTTTTTGTCCGAATTGTCATGGAGAGTAGGAAAAGGACAATTGGGGCAGCAAATCGATCGGCGGGAGGTCAAATTCTGAAAAAAATTTAATTGCTTCAAAGAAATTCGGATACTTAAGAAAAGCTTAATTAAAGTTTTGAGGGTAAATTGAAATATTTTCCGAACAGTTCTTGCTATCTATGTCAATGAAGAAAATTATCATTTCTTCTAGGCCTAACTATTTTGCACATAAAAAATTAAAACTTCTTCTTTTCTCTTGATCTATATACATTTAATAATAAAGGAACACAGAGTGATATTTAAATATACTTCATGTATTCTGAACAAACTCTGAAAATAAAAATAAAATTGAAAATGGAACGATCAAATGTTTCCTGAAAAGATATGTCTAAATGTAAGAAATAAAATAGATAAAAGAAACATTTATCACACATGATAAGCTGTTCATGATTTCGAGCACCATTCAAAGGCTCGACAAATGTTTCTCTAAACTATTTTATGTCTAACTTTTAGACAATTCATTTCCCATAACAACTTGAAGATTTTTTTCAAAAACATTGTTTGACTAAGGAAGTATAATCGCGACGATAGTAAAAAAGTCCCCCCCCCCCCCAATGAACCATGGACCTTGCCGTTGGTGGGGAGGCTTGCGTGCCTCAGCGATACAGATAGCCGTACCGTAGGTGCAACCACAACGGAGGGGTATCTGTTGAGAGGCCAGACAAACGTGTGGTTCCTGAAGAGCGGCAGCAGCCTTTTCAGTAGTTACAAGGGCAACAGTCTGGATGATTGACTGATCTGGCCTTCTAACAATCACCAAAACGGCCATGCTGTGCTGGTACTGCAAACGGCTGAAAGCAAGGGGAAACTACGGCCGTAATTTTTCCCGAGGGCATGCAGCTTTACTGTATGATTAAATGATGATGGCGTCCTCTTGGGTAAAATATTCCGGAGGGAAAATAGTCCCCCATTCGGATCTCCGGGCGGGGACTACTCAAGAGGATGTCATTATCAGGAGAAAGAAAACTGGTGTTCTACGGATCGGAGCGTGGAATGTCAGATCCCTTAATCGGGCAGGTAGGTTAGAAAATTTTAAAAAGGAAATGGATAGGTTAAAGTTAGATGTAGTCGGAATTAGTGAAGTTCGGTGGCAGCAGGAACAAGACTTCTGGTCAGGTGACTACAGGGTTATAAACAAAAAATCAAATAGGGGTAATGCAGGAGTAGGTTTAATAATGAACAGGAAAATAGGAATGCGGGTAAGCTACTACAAACAGCATAGTGAACGCATTATTGTGGCCAAGATAGATACTAAGCCCACACCAACTACAGTAGTACAAGTTTATATGCCAACTAGCTCTGCAGATGACGGAGAAATTGAAGAAATGTATGATGAAATAAAAGAAATTATTCAGATAGTGAAGGGTGACGAAAATTTAATAGTCATGGGTGACGAATTCGGTAGTACGAAAAGGGAGAGAAGGAAACGTAGTAGGTGAATATGGATTGGGGCTAAGAAATGAAAGAGGAAGCCGCCTGGTAGAATTTTGAACAGAGCACAACTTAATCATAGCTAACACTTGGTTCAAGAATCATAAAAGAAGGCTGTATACATGGAAGAAGCCTGGAGATACTGACAGGTTTCAGATAGATTATATAATGTTAAGACAGAGATTTAGGAACCAGGTTTTAAATTGTAAGACATTTCCAGGGGCAGATGTGGACTCTGACCACAATCTATTGGTTATGGCCTGTAGATTAAAACTGAAGAAACTGCAAAAAGGTGGGAATTTAAGGAGATGGGACCTGGATAAACTGAAAGAACCAGAGGTTGTACAGAGTTTCAGGGAGAGCATAAGGGAATAATTGACAGGAATTTGAGAAAGAAATACAGTAGAAGAAGAATGGGTAGCTTTGAGGGATGAAGTAGTGAAGGCAGCAGAGGATCAAGTAGGTAAAAAGACGAGGGCTAGTAGAAATCCTTGGGTAACAGAAGAAATATTGAATTTAATGGATGAAAGGAGAAAATATAAAAATGCAGTAAATGAAGCAGGCAAAAAGGAATACAAACGTCTCAAAAATGAGATCGACAGAAAGTGCAAAATGGCTAAGCAGGGATGGCTAGAGGACAAATGTAAGGATGTAGAGGCTTATCTCACTAGGGGTAAGATAGATACTGCCTACAGGAAAATTAAAGAGACATTTGGAGATAAGAGAACCACTTGTATGAACATCAAGAGCTCAGATGGAAACCCAGTTCTAAGCAAAGAAGGGAAAGCAGAAAGGTGGAAGGAGTATATAGAGGGTCTATACAAGGGCGATGTACTTGAGGACAATATTATGGAAGTGAAAGAGGATGTAGATGAAGATGAAATGGAAGATACGATACTGCGTGAAGAGTTTGACAGAGCACTGAAAGACCTGAGTCGAAACAAGGCCCCCGGAGTAGACAACATTCCATTAGAGCTATGACGGCCTTGGGAGAGCCAGTCCTGACAAAACTCTACCATCTGGTGAGCAAGATGTATGAAACAGGCGAATTACACTCAGACTTCAAGAAGAATATAATAATTCCAATCCCAAAGAAAACACGCGTTGACAGATGTGAAAATTACGAACTATCAGTTTAATAAGTCACAGCTGCAAAATACTAACGTGAATTCTTCACAGACGAATGGAAAACCTAGTAGAAGCAGACCTCGGGGAAGATCAGTTTGGATTTCGTAGAAATATTGGAACACGTGAGGCAATACTGACCCTTCGACTTATCTTAGAAGCTAGATCAAGGAAGGGAAAACCTACGTATCTAGCATTTGTAGACTTAGAGAAAGCTTTTGACAATGTTGACTGGAATACTCTCTTTCAAATTCTGAATGTGGCAGGGGTAAAATACAGGGAGCGAAAGGCTATTTACAATTTGTACAGAAAGCAGATGGCAGTTATATGATTCGAGGGGCATGAAAGGGAAGCAGTGGTTGGGAATGGAGTGAGACAGGGTTGTAGTCTCTCCCCGATGTTATTTAATCTGTATACTGAGCAAGCAGTGAAGGAAACAAAAGAAAAATTCGGAGTAGGTGTTAAAATCCATGGAGAAGAAATAAAAACTTTGAGGTTCGCCGATGGCATTGTAATTCTGTCAGAGACAGCAAAGAACTTAGAAGAGCAGTTGAACGGAATGGATAGGGTATTCAAAGGAGGATATAAGATGAACATCAACAAAAACAAAACGAGGATAATGGAATGTAGTCCAATTAAGTCGGGTGATGCTGTTGGAATTAGATTAGGAAATGAGACACTTAAAGTAGTAAAGGAGTTTTGCTATTTGGGGAGAAAAATAACTGATGATGGTCGAAGTAGAGAAGATATAAAATGTAGACTGGCAATGGCAAGGAAAGCGTTTCTGAAGAAGAGAAATTTGCTAACATCGAGTATAGATTTAAGTGTCAGGAAGTCATTTCTGAAAGTATTTGTATGGGTTGTAGCCATGTATGGAAGTGAAACATGGACGATAAATAGTTTAGACAAGAAGATGGTTCAAATGGCTCTGAGCACTATGGGACTCAACTGCTGTGGTCATCAGTCCCCTAGAACTTAGAACTACTTAAACCTAACTAACCTAAGGACATCACACACATCCATGCCCGAGGCAGGATTCGAACCTGCGACCGTAGCAGTCGCACGGTTCCGGACTAGACAAGAAGAGAATAGAAGCTTTTGAAATGTGGTGCTACAGAAGAATGCTGAAGATTAGATGGGTAGATCTCATAACTAATGAGGAAGTATTGAATAGGATTGGGGAGAAAAAAAGTTTGTGGCACAACTTGGCCAGAAGAAGAGATCGGTTGGTAAGACATGTTCTGAGGCATCAAGGGATCACCAATTTAGTATTGGAGGGCAGCGTAGAGGATAAAAATCGTAGAGGGAGACCAAGAGATGAATACACTAAGCAGATTCAGAAGGATGTAGGTTGCAGTAGGTACACGGAGATGAAGAAGCTAGCACAGGATAGAGTAGCATGGAGAGCTGTATCAAACCAGTCTCAGGACTGAAGACCACAACAACAACAACAACAGTAAAAAAGTAGGTGTCTGAATTTTTATGCAAGAGTGAAACGCGTGGATCTAATTCACTTATCACAGCATTTCAGTTCCAACCGTCATTAACATTATTCCAAAACCTTGGACGCATATCGGTTGACACTTGTTCTTCATTGTGTCTGAGTGGGGAATTTAAAAGCAGGACACTAATTAGGTGACATGCTATATACCTTGAATAAAATCTAGTTAACATTTACACTCTAGTTATTAGTGACTGCAGATATTTGTGTTAGTAATTTTTCGCATTTCAACGGCTACAATATGTCAAATGGATCTTGATGTTGTCTGCGAGCTTGACGATGTATTTCAAAGATTTTGTTGAAATATGTATAAGCAAGACAATATCAATAAAATATGATTAATGAAATGTGATATACACCTGCAACCTGCCAAGTAAGCTGTTATGTAAAAAATCTGCAATATATTTGTTGGATGGCACATATAGTGATCTTGGGAAAACGACTTTTATGTTTTCGGTGATTACATCAACGTCCTTCTCTGAAACTAAGTGCTCAGGGTGTCCTACTGTTATGTGGAGGCCCGGGGTTTGAGCCCATGCACTGTCAGGGATTTTTCCTTGCTGGTAGAACTGGTAGTGGGTGAACTAAGCCTCATGATGCCAATTGAGGAGTTATCTAGTTGAGAAAAGGATGTTCCAAAGTGTGGGTGACTGACAACGGCACGGAGAGCAATGTGCAGACCCCACACCCCTCCACACATGATCTGAATGACGCCATTGGCAGAGGACGACACGGCGGCCGGTTGGTACTGTCTGGCACGCCAGCGTCATTAACCGGAGCTTTAGCTTTTGTTGTATCAAGGACCTGTAAAATAAATATTACATCAGCCATGTCGATACAGCTACAATGAAGGTAAAAAGCGAGAATGCTCAGTTTTTTCTCACATGTATAATTTTAGTCAGCATACTAGAAATATATTTGTGATTGTAAAAAAAATTCGCTGTGCCGTTCCTTTATAATAAAAAGAAATACAAATTTTGTGTTTATTCACTCCGTAACTTCATGACGGAAACAGGTAATGAACTTATCGTCTTCTTCACGCCCCCAGGCGGACGTTACAGTGCTTCGGCAATTAACTTTCTCTTTAGACCACTCCCTCGGTCGTGAAAATCATATCAACAACAAAAGAAGATCGCACAGAAAACAGGAAATAATTGTTCTCTGTACTGCTAGCACCGAGGCGGAAATGACGCGAACTTCCTTTGGTGTTTCGTTGAAAGATCGACAACCAGCGGAACAGGAAAGAGCCACCAGTGAATCCTTGCGGAACGCGACCTAATGGTGATCCCTTGCGCTCGCCTACACCAGGGAGAATTCTCGTCCACTGACAAGCGTTCGCTTGGGTTCGATTCAGTGTAAACTAGGCTTAAATACTAGGGCTGTTCGGAAAGTAAGTTCCGATAGGTGGCGAAATGGAAACCACTGTGAAAATCTGATAAAGTTTTACACAGATGTGTTTGGTAATGTACCTAGTACGCCCTTCGATCGTAGCACGTCGCTCTTTTCATTACTGAGAGCATAGTGAGCACGTAAAGATGCCTAGAAAATGATGTCTCCCGCCAAGTATAGGGACCTGGTGAGAGATTTCGCCTGATATCCTGCAGCCCACATTACATAACTGTCACGCGTTTCGTTCTTCATGACAATTCTGGACCGCACTCTGCATGGGCAATATACACTCCTGGAAATTGAAATAACAACACCGTGAATTCATTGTCCCAGGAAGGGGAAACTTTATTGACACATTCCTGGGGTCAGATACATCACATGATCACACTGACAGAACCACAGGCACATAGACACAGGCAACAGAGCATGCACAATGTCGGCACTAGTACAGTGTATATCCACCTTTCGCAGCAATGCAGGCTGCTATTCTCCCATGGAGACGATCGTAGAGATGCTGGATGTAGTCCGGTGGAACGGCTTGCCATGCCATTTCCACCTGGCGCCTCAGTTGGACCAGCGTTCGTGCTGGACGTGCAGACCGCGTGAGACGACGCTTCATCCAGTCCCAAACATGCTCAATGGGGGACAGATCCGGAGATCTTGCTGGCCAGGGTAGTTGACTTACACCTTCTAGAGCACTTTGGGTGGCACGGGATACATGCGGACGTGCATTGTCCTGTTGGAACAGCAAGTTCCCTTGCCGGTCTAGGAATGGTAGAACGATGGGTTCGATGACGGTTTGGATGTACCGTGCACTATTCAGTGTCCCCTCGACGATCACCAGTGGTGTACGGCCAGTGTAGGAGATCGCTCCCCACACCATGATGCCGGGTGTTGGCCCTGTGTGCCTCAGTCGTATGCAGTCCTGATTGTGGCGCTCACCTGCACGGCGCCAAACACGCATACGACCATCATTGGCACCAAGGCAGAAGCGACTCTCATCGCTGAAGACGACACGTCTCCATTCGTCCCTCCATTCACGCCTGTCGCGACACCACTGGCGGCGGGCTGCACGATGTTGGGGCGTGAGCGGAAGACGGCCTAACGGTGTGCGGGACCGTAGCCCAGCTTCATGGAGACGGTTGCGAATGGTCCTCGCCGATACCCCAGGAGAAACAGTGTCCCTAATTTGCTGGGAAGTGGCGGTGCGGTCCCCTACGGTGCTGCGTAAGATCCTACGGTCTTGGCGTGCATCCGTGCGTCGCTGCGGTCCGGTCCCAGGTCGACGGGCACGTGCACCTTCCGCCGACCACTGGCGACAACATCGATGTACTGTGGAGACCTCACGCCCCACGTGTTGAGCAATTCGGCGGTACGTCCACCCGGCCTCCCGCATGCCCACTATACGCCCTCGCTCAAAGTCCGTCAACTGCACATACGGTTCACGTCCACGCTGTCGCGGCATGCTACCAGTGTTAAAGACTGCGATGGAGCTCCGTATGCCACGGCAAACTGGCTGACACTGACGGCGGCGGTGCACAAATGCTGCGCAGCTAGCGCCATTCGACGGCCAACACCGCGGTTCCTGGTGTGTCCGCTGTGCCGTGCGTGTGATCATTGCTTGTACAGCCCTCTCGCAGTGTCCGGAGCAAGTATGGTGGGTCTGACACACCGGTGTCAATGTGTTCTTTTTTCCATTTCCAGGAGTGTAGATCCTCCTGCAGCGTTTTCGATGGGAAGTGTTTGATCATCCACAATACAGCCCGTAATTTGGTCTTCCTGGTTTTCAGCTCTGCTCAAATGAACCCCTTGCTATAGGGATCACATTTTGGCACAGACAACGAGCTGTAGATGAGCGTAGATGATTGGCGGAAGCACAGGCGGCTGCCTTCTATGGCGTGGGTATTAGAAAGTTGGCACAACGCTACGACAGATGCCTAAGTCGGAGCGCCGTCTATGTACGAGTAGAAAGGCAGCAGTAATGTGTAGCTAACTATTGCAAATAAAACATTTTTTATTTTGCAGTGGTTTCCATTTCGCGACCGATCGTAACTTATTTTCCGAATAGCCCTCATATGTGGTCGGGCTGGATTCACCCATCTTTTAGGCTACCCATCGCAATATAACCTTGCATCGAGCGCTCGTGCGACCTCAAATAAACTGCGCAACACAATTAAACAATCACTTTTTCGAATCTCCGTGTCTCCCATTTCGACGAATAAGTTTGAAATTTAGCTCAAAGCTGTCTACAACCTTCCTCTGTAATGATACAAAGGCATGGTACCCCCGGACATCGTCTTCGGGCTTGGCGACGCTTGAAACAACAAAGTGTCGACACAGCGCAGAAATTCATGTGAGCTGCAAGGTTAATGATGCCACATTGGCACCTAAAATCACGACAGTTCTCCCAACTCCACCGTGGACGTGTGACACGATGAAAATGTCGTCTCACCCTCCGTACCCACATTTCATCCCTCCTCTGTAATGGGGGTCAGAACCGTGACGCCCAGCGTTGAAAACACGCGATGAGGAAAGTATTTCAGACACACAGCACATTTCAAACACACTTCCACACAGAATCGACATGATAAGTCCTCAGATGGTGACATAAAGAGCCTCAATGAAAGCCTTTCATCCCTTAGGGCTGTAGCGGCACCACCGTTTAGGATATGGACAGGTAGTTTTGTACAATATTCTGAAGTTACAGCCAGGTGCAGTGAGTTACGCATACCAACAGTCGCGAAGTAGACTAGAGGCCACAGGGCCGTCAAATTGCTGAAAGAATATATGTAGCGATTTTACATGTCGCAAGTCACAGGCAGAAGGGGCCCACTGGCCAACCTAGCGTGTTATGAATATGTGACGCGAAACGGCGCATGTGGCAAAACAGAGGCACACAGCGGCGTGTAAACAGGTGCGGGTTTCTAACGAGATTCATTCAAGTTTGGCAGCTCTCCTGGACGGTGGGGCGTGTCACACCACCAGATAAACGCAGAAACAGATGGGGCGCCAGCGTCTCAGTCCACGGCAGGTCATTGGTTCAACCCTCTAAGTCCAACGCTGGGTCTGTAGCCAGCCAGTGGTGGGCCACTCTTCATCTCACTACCACGGACAGTCTCCTGGGCTCCAACACACACCAGTGACATCTGGGGTGAGGGTCACTGATTTGGCTGCGGATCGTGGGCGCTTGTTGGCGCCGCATCCTAAGTCACACCGGCGAGGGAACTGCCGGCATCCCGACGACGACGCAACTCTGCTGGCATACAACGCAGACTTGACACAGTATTGCATTGCACAGGCCACTGGGGTGCTTCCTCAGCGTTGTGGGGCCCTGTGACACAGACTTACGTGTACGAGGGCACTGTGGTTGGAAACAATAAATCACTTGGAAAGCTCGGGCGAGTCCTAATATACACTCCCGGAAATTGAAATAAGAACACCGTGAATTCATTGTCCCAGGAAGGGGAAACTTTATTGACACATTCCTGGGGTCAGATACATCACATGATCACACTGACAGAACCACAGGCACATAGACACAGGCAACAGAGCATGCACAATGTCGGCACTAGTACAGTGTATATCCACCTTTCGCAGCAATGCAGGCTGCTATTCTCCCATGGAGACGATCGTAGAGATGCTGGATGTAGTCCGGTGGAACGGCTTGCCATGCCATTTCCACCTGGCGCCTCAGTTGGACCAGCGTTCGTGCTGGACGTGCAGACCGCGTGAGACGACGCTTCATCCAGTCCCAAACATGCTCAATGGGGGACAGATCCGGAGATCTTGCTGGCCAGGGTAGTTGACTTACACCTTCTAGAGCACTTTGGGTGGCACGGGATACATGCGGACGTGCATTGTCCTGTTGGAACAGCAAGTTCCCTTGCCGGTCTAGGAATGGTAGAACGATGGGTTCGATGACGGTTTGGATGTACCGTGCACTATTCAGTGTCCCCTCGACGATCACCAGTGGTGTACGGCCAGTGTAGGAGATCGCTCCCCACACCATGATGCCGGGTGTTGGCCCTGTGTGCCTCGGTCGTATGCAGTCCTGATTGTGGCGCTCACCTGCACGGCGCCAAACACGCATACGACCATCATTGGCACCAAGGCAGAAGCGACTCTCATCGCTGAAGACGACACGTCTCCATTCGTCCCTCCATTCACGCCTGTCGCGACACCACTGGAGGCGGGCTGCACGATGTTGGGGCGTGAGCGGAAGACGGCCTAACGGTGTGCGGGACCGTAGCCCAGCTTCATGGAGACGGTTGCGAATGGTCCTCGCCGATACCCCAGGAGCAACAGTGTCCCTAATTTGCTGGGAAGTGGCGGTGCGGTCCCCTACGGCACTGCGTAGGATCCTACGGTCTTGGCGTGCATCCGTGCGTCGCTGCGGTCCGGTCCCAGGTCGACGGGCACGTGCACCTTCCGCCGACCACTGGCGACAACATCGATGTACTGTGGAGACCTCACGCCCCACGTGTTGAGCAATTCGGCGGTACGTCCACCCGGCCGCCCGCATGCCCACTATACGCCCTCGCTCAAAGTCCGTCAACTGCACATACGGTTCACGTCCACGCTGTCGCGGCATGCTACCAGTGTTAAAGACTGCAATGGAGCTCCGTATGCCACGGCAAACTGGCTGACACTGACGGCGGCGGTGCACAAATGCTGCGCAACTAGCGCCATTCGACGGCCAACACCGCGGTTCCTGGTGTGTCCGCTGTGCCGTGCGTGTGATCATTGCTTGTACAGCCCTCTCGCAGTGTCCGGAGCAAGTATGGTGGGTCTGACACACCGGTGTCAATGTGTTCTTTTTTCCATTTCCAGGAGTGTAGTACCTTCTACCTCTTCCTGCTACATTTGGTCATCCTGACACATTCCGTGGTGGAGGTCCCCACTATATTTGGTGTCAGAATAGCGGATGTCGTCTGTCCAGTACAACGTTCGAGCCCACCACATGCATTACGGTCACAAGATGTGGTGAGCTTTTACCAGTTTTCTTTTGAGTGTTGGACGTTTTCTTTCTTGTGTTTTGAGTATGGCCTGCCAGGAGCCACGTTTTAGATGTTTTGCTAAGACATATTATTATTTTTTGTCATAATAAGTGTTAGTTATTTGGGGCAATAAGATTTATTTTTTTCGTGGAATTTAATTGCTTTTGTATTGGTTTGAGTATGATGTTACCAAGTATGATGATACTGAGGTGTAGGGGATCAGGTTATTCTTGTTGTTAAATGTTTTGTTTCGGGACTAACTGGGAACAAAAGCAACACAATGCCGGAGTCAGGGATGAGAGGTGTGTCGGAACCAGAAGCGGTACGGATTTTGTTGGAAAAAATAGCACAATTGACAGCAAACAATATGCAGTTGAGAAATGAATTAACATCTAGCAGTGAGCGGGAAACTGCATCTGATCAGTCGTTGTTGCCTAGTTTGCAGGAGATTGATCCAGCTGATTATTCTATTTTCTGGCAAGGAATCTGAGGATGTGCGTTCGTTTGTGGAGGACTTGGAGACTGCAGCAGTGATGAACGGTTGGTCTGATCAGCGTTTGTTACAAACAGAAAAGATTAGATTAACGGACGAAGCGAAAACATATGTAAGGTGTTCTGAGGCCTTAAGGAAGGCAGGACAGTTTAAGCAGTTGAAGGAGGGGCTTTTACAAAGGTACACGAACAGAGTAGCGCTTGGAACTTTAGGGAGAGGTTGAGTACAATTTCGAAGAGTCATGGGGAGACGATGGAGAAATTTGCGGACAGGACAAGGGAAATTAATGGGTATACTTACGAGTTGGGTCAAAGCGATGAAGCGAATAGTGTTCTGTTGCAGAAGGCCGAGCAAAGGGTACTTGATTTTTTTTTTGAGAGGGTTACCGGCGCATATGTCACGAAAAGTGCGGGAAGGGACTCCGGAAAATTTGTATTCGGCCATTCAGCTGGCAATTCAATGTGAGGAAATAGAAGTGGCAACAGGGGTACGCGGGAGGCAAACAGTGTTTACAGCAGGTATGAAATGTTTTAAGTGTGGTCGTACGGGACATGTGCAGAGGCAATGTACCCAGTCACCGAGGAATAAAGGAAGCGGTGGAAATCAGAAGAGGGGAGGCTGGAGATAGGAGAGGTGGACAAGCATTAAACGGCATATGGGGCCCAAGACCCACCTAAGGGAGCTTCCGTTTAATTTCAATGCTACAAACAAGTATGCAGAGTTGGAAGTTCAGTGGTAGGTTCCGTAGGAACTAAAAAGTTTAAGATTTTGTTGGATACTGGGGCACAAGTGTCAGCGGCTACTGAGAATATAATGGGACGGAGGAAGCTAGACCCACCACGTGGAGTGGGGTATATGGAGGTCACGCCTTTGGGGTCGGTGACAGTTGACTTTTGGATAGAGAAAGTCCGATTTAATCCATGCATGGAGGTATTAGTACCATGGGTAAGCGAGGGCTACGACATGATCCTAGTGGTAGATTTCTTGCATCAACATCATGCCAAAATTGACCTTGGACAATGAACTGTGGAACTTGGTGGAATGTTATTTCAGCTAGGGGAAACTGTTGTCAATGCAGAGCTGTCGCAAGGGGCGTTCAACGTAATGAACAAACCAATTGAACCGCGTACATTAGCATTAAGGCTTAATTCGCATGAGTATGTGTCTAGTGGCACCGGGAAGTCGCTCTGGGTAAGTGCGGAGTCAAATCTACCTGTGGGTACAATATGTGTTATTGAACCATTGCAGGATAATGATGTTTTGGGTCCATTGGGTTGTTTTGTGAAACGTAGTGCTGTACGCGTACAGGAGGGGAACGACGAGTAGTTCCCGTGAACGTGGATAATTTTAGCGCTGTAGACGCGAATTTGAGGAAAGGAGTTTTAGTAGCAAATCTGGATGTGCCAGATGACGAAGACTGGTGTTCGAGAGGCAGGCGATCAACCACTAACTGCCGCTAGTACTGCATTGCATGACAAAATTAAGCATTTGAAAGGAGGAGAAAGAGAGCATATGGAAGAATTATTGTGGGAATTAAAGGATTTGTTTTTTCCACAAGGGCCGATACCAGCAACTCCATTAGTTCAACATAGGATACCAACAGGAAATGAAGCACCTATTTACCGTAAATCATACACAATACCGAGGTATTTGCAGCTGATTGTGGAGGTTTTCATTGATCAGCAGCTTGCGGTCGGTATTATAGAGCATAGTAATAGTTGCTGGGGAGCGGGCATTGTCGTTGTGCCTAAAAAATCTATGGAAGGAACTAAGAAATACAGGTTCTGTTGTGACTACCGATACCTCAATAATAAGACAGTAACGGACGCATACCCCATTCCAAACATATCGGAGACTTTGGATTTCACAAGTGGTTATCATCAGGATTGTACAAAAACTGCTTTCTCTACTCCTGGAGGCCATTACCAGTACATTAGAATGCCATTCGGTTTGAAAAACGCTCCGGCAACGTGTCAGCGGTTGCTAGACAGTGTCTTGAGGGCAGTGTCTGGTCTATTTGGATGACATTATAGTGTTTTCAAGTAGTATGGAGCAAAATAGATAGTGGTTAAGGGCAGTCTTCATGAGATTAAGAGCAGCTCGTTTGACGTTGAGCCTGGAGAAGTGTCATTTTGCATTAGAAGAAGTAAAATATTCGGGTCATATTATCAGTAAAGACGGAGTGCGAACAGGTTGGTACAGGTTGTAAGGGATTTTTGGAAACCGAAAACAGTTAAGGAAGTGCAGTAATTCATCGGAATTTGCAATTTCTATCGGAAGTGCGTGAAGAGTTTTGCAGATTTAGCACAGCCGTTGACGCGATTGTTACGGAAGGGTGTGAAATTTGAGTGGACAGAAGAGTATCGGAAAGCGTTTGACAAACTGAAAGGAGTGTTAACATCAAGTCCGGTTCTTGTGTTTCCAGATTTTTAAAATGAGTTTATACTAGCATGAGATGCATGGAATCAAGCATTAGGGTGTGTTCTTAGTCAGGAAATTTATGGGAAACAACTTCCTGTAGCCTATGCGTCTAGGCAGTTGAATGCAGCAGAGAGGAATTGCTCAACACCTGAGAGGGAATTGCTTAGCGTAATCTATGGAATCGCATATTTTAAATGTTATTTATATGGGAGAAGATTTTGGGTAGTGACAGATCATGCTGCACTGAAGTGGTTGTTGGGGTTGAAGGATCCGTCCACTAGACTCGCTAGATGGGCTGTGAGGCTTAGTGAATTCGACTACGAGGTGGTGCACAAGCCTGGGAAGAAGCACGGTAATGCGGATGCACTAAGTAGAAAGGTGGCAAAAGTAGAAGTCATAGGTTATGACCTAACAGTATGGCAAGAATTACAGGATGCGGACAACGATTGTAAATTGTATCGGATACAGCCACAATTTAATATGTACGACCGTCTTCTGTGCAGGGAAACGAAGTTAGGGCCAAAAATAGTAGTGCCAGTGAGGTTGAGGGATGAGGTTTTACAGGAAGCACTACGTGTTATCTGGTCATCGAGGGTGTAGAGAAACGAATAGGAGAGTGGCGGAGAGGTATTGGTGGAGAGGTAGGAAAGTAGATGTAGATCAGTATGTCAAGAATTGTATAGCATGTGCGCAGAGAGCAGATTTGAGTTGGAAACAGATGCAGCTACAACGATTACCGGAAGCGACATGTCCATTTTCTTTGCTGAGGATCGATGTCTTAGGACCTTTCAGGCGAACACCATCGGGGAACACATTCGTTCTGACAATAATAGACCATTTCTTGAGGAATGTGCAAATGGTGGCTATGCCAAATCAACAGGCAGCAATGATCGCGCAAGCGTTAGTAAACAACTGGATTTTGAAGTTTGATGTACCGAAGACAATAATTACTGACCAAGAGACCAACTTCATGTCGGGTTTAATGAAGGAACTGTAAGAATTGTTGAACGTAAAGAAGTTGAGGACGAGCGCATTGCATCCACAGGCCAACGGAAGGACAGAACGGGCACACAGAACAATCGGGAAGATGCTGAGTTTTTATGTGGATTCTCATCACCATCAGTGGGATGAGTATTTGAAGCATATTGTACGTGCGTACAATGAAAAAGTCCATACAAATAGCGGTTTCTCTCCATATGAGGTAGTGTACGGGCGAAAAATGCCGTCACCGTTTGAATTGGTGAGGCTACAGAAAGGATGGACCGGTGAATCTGTACGTCAATTCGCAAGGACAATTCGGGATGTTTGGAAACGAGTACAAAAGGCAAATACAAAGGCTTTGGAAAGGCAGGAAGGCGCAGTAAAGTGGAAAAGAAGTTTACCGCAGTATATAGTGGGGCAATGGGTAATGCTGTGCAGCCCCTACATGCAATACGGGAAAACGAAAAAGTTCCTCATGAGGTATCAAGGGCCATACCAAGTTACTGAAACCACATCCCCCGTTAATGTTAAGCTTCAGCTGACAACTAGAACAACGATAGTACACATTGGGCGGTTACGGCCATTTAAGAGTTGCCCGGATGTGATTCCAGGAGTGTCACAGGAAGGAAAGAGGAAGAAAGAGAGATTGAAGAGAGGTGCTAAGCACAGAGAAAACCAGGAAGACAGAGTGCAGCATGAAGTACCGTATGCTTTGGGATCCAGAATGTAGTACAGTATTTGTAGTTTTTTTGTTTTCGTGTCATGTATCACTGGGTTTGCGTAGAGTAATTGGGCATTGTATTTTCATATGTTGTATGTACGAGGGCAGTTCAATAAGTAATGCAACACATTTTTTTTCTGAAACAGGGGTTGTTTTATTCAGCATTGAAATACACCAGGTTATTCCCCAATCTTTTAGCTACACAACACTATTTTTCAACGTAATCTCCATTCAATGCTACGGCCTTACGCCACCTTGAAATGAGGGCCTGTATGCCTGCACGGTACCATTCCACTGGTCGATGTCGGAGCCAACGTCGTACTGCATCAATAACTTCTTCATCATCCGCGTAGTGCCTCCCACGGATTGCGTCCTTCATTGGGCCAAACATATGGAAATCCGATGGTGCGAGATCGGGGCTGTAGGGTGCATGAGGAAGAACAGTCCACTGAAGTTTTGTGAGCTCCTCTCGGGTGCGAAGACTTGTGTGAGGTCTTGCGTTGTCATGAAGAAGGAGAAGTTCGTTCTGATTTTTGTGCCTACGAACACGCTGAAGTCGTTTCTTCAATTTCTGAAGAGTAGCACAATACACTTCAGAGTTGATCGTTTGACCATGGGGAAGGACATCGAACAGAATAACCCCTTCAGCGTCCCAGAAGACTGTAACCATGACTTTACCGGCTGAGGGTATGGCTTTAAACTTTTTCTTGGTAGGGGAGTGGGTGTGGCGCCACTCCATTGATTGCCGTTTTGTTTCAGGTTCGAAGTGATGAACCCATGTTTCATCGCCTGTAACAATCTTTGACAAGAAATTGTCACCCTCAGCCACATGACGAGCAAGCAATTTCGCACAGATGGTTCTCCTTTGCTCTTTATGGTGTTCGGTTAGACAACGAGGGACCCAGCGGGAACAAACCTTTGAACATCCCAACTGGTGAACAATTGTGACAGCACTACCAACAGAGATGTCAAGTTGAGCACTGAGTTGTTTGATGGTGATCCGTCGATCATCTCGAACGAGTGTGTTCGCACGCTCCGCCATTGCAGGAGTCACAGCTGTGCACGGCCGGCCCGCACGCGGGAGATCAGACAGTCTTGCTTGACCTTGCGGCGATGATGACACACGCTTTGCCCAACGACTCACCGTGCTTTTGTCCACTGCCAGATCACCGTAGACATTCTGCAAGCGCCTATGAATATCTGAGATGCCCTGGTTTTCCGCCAAAAGAAACTCGATCACTGCCCGTTGTTTGCAACGCACATCCGTTACAGACGCCATTTTAACAGCTCCGTACAGCGCTACCACCTCTCGGAAGTCAATGAAACTACACGAGACGAAGCGGGAATGTTTGAAAATATTCCACAAGAAATTTCCGGTTTTTTCAACCAAAATTGGCCGAAAAAAAATGTGTTGCATTACTTATTGAACTGCCCTCGTATTTTCGAATGTAGCCTGCTGCGGACGGCAGTCCTTTTGAAGGGGGAGGAAGGGTGATGGTGATTCCTGTCCTCAGGTCACTGAAAAGGGGAGTGTATCGTCTGAAGTATGTGGACTGTTGTTGGAGGAGAAATCAAACGCAGTTCTGGAGAAATAAATATGCTGGGTCAGGACTTGAACCCGAATTTCCCGGTTATCGCGAGCGGTTGCCTTACAGTAGGCTACCTGAACACGCTGGTGAAGATGAGATTGTGAGATACGATACTGCGTGAAGACTTTGACAGACCATTGAAAGATCTAAGTCAAGAGGAGATAACATTTCGTCAGAACTACTGATAGCCTTAGGAGAGTCAGCCATGACAAAAGTCTTCCATTTGGTGAGAAAGATATTTGAGACGGGCGAAAAACCCTCAGACTTCAAAAGGAATATAATAATTCCAATTCCAAATAAATCAGGTGCTAACAGGTGTGAAAATTACCGAATTATCAGTTTAATAAGCTACGTTTGCAAAGTACTAACACGAACTCCTTACAGAAGAATGAAAAACTGGTAGAAGCCGATCTCGGGGAAGATCAGTCTCGACTCCGTAGAAATGTAGGAACATACCAGGCATACTGACCCTACGACTTATCTTAGAAGATCGGTTAAGGAAAGACAAACCTACGTTTCCAGCATTTGTAGACTTAGAGAAAGCTTTTTACATTGTTGACTGGAATACTTTCTCTCAATTTATAAATGTGGCAAGGGTAAAATACAGGTAACAAAAGGCTATTTACAATTTGTGCAGAAACCAAATGGCAGTTATAAGAGTCGAGGAGCATGAAAGGGATGCAGCGGTTGGGAAGGGAGTGAGACAGGGTTATAGCCTCTCCTCGATGTTATTCAATCTGTATATTGAGCAAGCCGTAAGGTAAACCATATAAAAATTTGGAGTAGGAATTAAAGTCCAGGTAGAAGAAATATAAACCTTGACGTTTGCCGATGACAACTGTAATTCTGTCAGAGACAATCAGCAATTACTGAGGGAATTACATTAGAAAATGAGACACTTAAAGTAGTAGACGAGTTTTGTTATCTGGGCAACAAAATAACTGATGATTACATAAAACGTCGACTGGCAATGCCAAGAAAAGCATTTCCGAAAAGGAGAAATTTGTTAACATCGAACACAGATTTAAGTGTTAGGAAGTCTTTTCTGAAAGTATTTTTAAGGAGTGTGGCCATGTATGAAGTGAAACGTGGATGATAACCAATTGAGACAAGAGAACAGAAGCTTTTGAAATGTGGTGCTACATAAAAATGCGGAAGATTAGATAGGTTGATCACGTCACTAATGAGGAGTTGCTGAATAGAATTGAGGAGAAGAGAAATTTGTGGTACAGTCTGACTAGAAGAAGGCATAGGTTGGTAGGACACATTCTGAGGCATCAAGGGAGCACTAATTTAGTACTGAAGGGATGCGTTGGGGGGGGGGGGGGGGTCAAAACCGTAGAAAGGAGACCAAGAGATGAATACTGTAAGCAGATTCAGAAGGATGTAGGTTGTAGTTGTTACTCGGAGATGAAGAGGCTTGCACAGGATAGAGTAGGATGGAGAGCTGTATCAAACCAATCTTTGGACTGAAGACCCCAACAATAACAACAACACGCTGTACAGGGGAGACATGTCAATTGAATGTCGCTTGCCCGGTTTCAGCGGGTAAATATCAGACTCCAGTTTGAGTGTTGTTCAAAAATACGATGCAATGTTTCTTCGAAGATGCATGCATACGTGCCGGTCAGGCACAAAATTTAATAGTCGTCATTCCATTGTACAGCTAATGGTTGTCCACATTCTCACCTGCGAATACATACCATGTATTCCATAACGGCTGTAGTCGCCATAATACCTGTGCCTTCGGACATGCATGCCTATCTGAAGGAGTATTGCATCGTACTTCTAAAAACACACGCACTCCAATATCGTACAACATAAAGACTCTACACTGCACGTCGATGCTAGTTACGGAACATCCTTGTGAAAGTTTGCGAACACCTAATCGCGAGCTAAAGGAAAAAGAACTGTAATAAAAATTGGAAGTTCCATTTACACGTAACTTTTAAGAAGAGCACTGAACATCAGATCAGCATATCCATAACTAATGAGGAGGTACTGATAGAATTTGGGAAAAAAGATGATACGCCCGCTAAACCCGTTGGGCAGAACAGGTAATTAGGATTGTGCAAAGGGCCAAAAGGTTGGGATCAGTTTCACCATCTAATTGTAATACACTCCTGGAAATGGAAAAAAGAACACATTGACACCGGTGTGTCAGACCCACCATACTTGCTCCGGACACTGCGAGAGGGCTGTACAAGCAATGATCACACGCACGGCACAGCGGACACACCAGGAACCGCGGTGTTGGCCGTCGAATGGCGCTAGCTGCGCAGCATTTGTGCACCGCCGCCGTCAGTGTCAGCCAGTTTGCCGTGGCATACGGAGCTCCATCGCAGTCTTTAACACTGGTAGCATGCCGCGACAGCGTGGACGTGAACCGTATGTGCAGTTGACGGACTTTGAGCGAGGGCGTATAGTGGGCATGCGGGAGGCCGGGTGGACGTACCGCCGAATTGCTCAACACGTGGGGCGTGAGGTCTCCACAGTACATCGATGTTGTCGCCAGTGGTCGGCGGAAGGTGCACGTGCCCGTCGACCTGGGACCGGACCGCAGCGACGCACGGATGCACGCCAAGACCGTAGGATCCTACGCAGTGCCGTAGGGGACCGCACCGCCACTTCCCAGCAAATTAGGGACACTGTTGCTCCTGGGGTATCGGCGAGGACCATTCGCAACCGTCTCCATGAAGCTGGGCTACGGTCCCGCACACCGTTAGGCCGTCTTCCGCTCACCCCCCAACATCGTGCAGCCCGCCTCCAGTGGTGTCGCGACAGGCGTGAATGGAGGGACGAATGGAGACGTGTCGTCTTCAGCGATGAGAGTCGCTTCTGCCTTGGTGCCAATGATGGTCGTATGCGTGTTTGGCGCCGTGCAGGTGAGCGCCACAATCAGGACTGCATACGACCGAGGCACACAGGGCCAACACCCGGCATCCAAACCGTCATCGAACCCATCGTTCTACCATTCCTAGACCGGCAAGGGAACTTGCTGTTCCAACAGGACAATGCACGTCCGCATGTATCCCGTGCCACCCAACGTGCTCTAGAAGGTGTAAGTCAACTACCCTGGCCAGCAAGATCACCGGATCTGTCCCCCATTGAGCATGTTTGGGACTGGATGAAGCGTCGTCTCACGCGGTCTGCACGTCCAGCACGAACGCTGGTCCAACTGAGGCGCCAGGTGGAAATGGCATGGCAAGCCGTTCCACAGGACTACATCCAGCATCTCTACGATCGTCTCCATGGGAGAATAGCAGCCTGCATTGCTGCGAAAGGTGGATATACACTGTACTAGTGCCGACATTGTGCATGCTCTGTTGCCTGTGTCTATGTGCCTGTGGTTCTGTCAGTGTGATCATGTGATATATCTGACCCCAGGAATGTGTCAATAAAGTTTCCCCTTCCTGGGACAATGAATTCACGGTGTTCTTATTTCAATTTCCAGGAGTGTATATTAGAATCTAATAACGCTTTTACAACCAAAGCGGCACATAGCCGGACCTTTACCGAATGCAACTCTTTCACGACTGAAGGCTCCAAACAAGAACTCTTAACAAATCAGCAAGATAACCCAATTAAGAAAGTAATAAAATAATTAAAAAACAAACATCACAGCAAAGTAGATAGAACAAACATATGCAAAGGTGCAATACAAATGGCTGAAGGCTACAATTAAGTTTCAAAATTTTAGAATATATTACCATAGATTTTTAAAGGCAGAAGGCCACAATGTTTTAAAAAAATCTTAATCAACAAGATAAAAAGGCAATTAAAGAGGCAAATAAAATAAAATCAACAACATATCACGGCTAAGTGGAAAGCCTCAAGGCAAGGTGCAATACCAATGGCTGAAGGCCTCAATTAAGCTTCAAAATTTTAAAATATATCCATAGTCTTTTAAGGCAGGAGGCCACAATGTTTAAGCCTGAAAGATAAATTTAATAATTAATTTTGCAAAGTTTTTAAGAAAAAAAGAAAAAATAACCATAAGCCTTAAATTTTTAGTAGCTGAAAACAGACAATTAAGCACCGATGGCACTCAGAAGCCTCCAGGGAGATCAGTCTGCCCTCGTTCACTTAGGCGAGACAAAACAGAAAATTACTTTTGAATACATTGTGGGAGTGAACAGTGATCAATGTGTTACAACATATTTACTATCAAAAACAGTCTTGATCACAATTTATTTATTACGGTGACTGGTTTCGACCACTACTGTGGTCGTCTTCAGCCCAATGAGTAAGAACCTCCTTCTGGTGGCAAATCGCTACCACCAGAAGGAGGTTCTTACTCATTGGTCTGAAGATGACCACAGTAGTGGTCGAAACCGGTCACCGTAATAAATAAATTGTGATCAAGACTGTTTTTAATAGTAAATATTTCAAACAGAAAAGGTTACAAACGTGATAATCCGCAATGGAGTATGTATTAGCTGTCAAAATTATACACCATGTTGGACAGCGACAACAGGTGAGGAAGGACTCAGCCTGAAATTACGTTATACCCAACAGTAACAAAGCACACCCGAAGACATATCGGGAGTCGCGCGCGCGCGCGCGCGCACACACACACACACATACACACACACACACACAAACACACAGAGAGAGAGAGAGAGAGAGGGAGGGAGGGGGAGGGAGAGGGAGAGGGAGAGGGAGAGGGAGAGGGAGAGGGAGAGAGAGAGAGAGAGAGAGAGAGAGAGAGACGACTTCTGACTGGCAACCCGAACTCGCGACCCGAACTCGCGACGCCACACTGCTTACGACAGACAACGACCGGGAAGTAATAGCAGTCGAGCAAAGATACTATGAGAGAGGATATATCGATACGCGCAGCTAGCACCGGTAACGGTCAGGCAAAGCAGCAACTTAGTGACAGTAGTAATTTAAATTAACGTAGTGAGGTGGAAGTACGTTAAAAACAGGGTGTAAAATACATAATGCCGGGAACATGAGCTACGTACGGCTCAAAAGAATTTTTCCCACAACGGGCTAAAAGAAGGAATCGGTTGATAGGACACATTCTGAGTCATTGACGGAGCACTATTGGCTATTAATTCAACTTAAATTAGCAATATTTGTAATTTTCTTGAAGCCATTTTTCCGACAGAACAATTTAATTTCGCATCTGACTGTAGTATGTGGTGACGACAGTTAACTTTCGCAATTCAAGCGCATTCGAATACAGTTTATCAGGCGCCAGTAAAAATCGTTACTGTTAATATAGGATATGCAGCCTAGAAAATAACTTCTAGAATTTTCAGTTAAGAACATTTAGTGTAGATTGAGTTTTCCTTACAGGAATCGTCCATAAAACATGTGTGGGTGGAGTTTGTTTGAGTCGTAACATCTAAGAACAGGCGTTAATCACACAAATTTTATTTTTTTAAGAGACGAACTGCTGTGCTGCTGCAACTACCACTAGTTTCCAGTTCGACGACTCTACTTGTAACTGATGAAATATGAAGACGATACTAGCAGTGTTGCTGAATGTGTAATCTGGTCTTGAAGGCTGGCACACTTAAACAGTGAATGAGAGCGGGTACCTACTTAAACACTTTGTGACGGAAAAAGAAAGGAAATCTCGAAAAAACAGTTTTATTGATATAAAACTTGTTGGAAATGAGAGCTGTATTAGGAAAATTGCCTTTTTACAGAAAATAAATGCATGTTGAGGGTTTCAAAATCTTATACATGGCTGTGGATCAGCAACTGTATAAACCTAAGAGGTTGAAAATATCAGCCAACTAGTTACAAACCAAAGGTTTATCTAGCCCCTGACCTAGGTTTCGATATTTCTAAAAATATCTTCTTCAGGAGGAGTGGGCCCTAAAAATGTTTCTAACCGGTTACAAAAATTATTTTTTACTTACATAACAAAGTATTAATAATAGATAATATTTGTGAGGTAGGCGTACTCACTTGTTACATCACATGGTGGTAGATTACATTAACTGAAGCCACACGACCTTTGTCATATTAAATTGATATAAAAACCGGAATCATCACATGCCATGGCTTAACACAGTAGCCAGATTATATTCAGAGTTCGTCAGAATAAAAGTACATATGTATTCGCCCACTGGTAAAGTCTCTTGTCAACATAACATTATAACAGGTGTCAAACGATGAAACACTTGCATAAGCCAAGTATTCACCATGCCAGAGACAAAGGCCAACTGTTCAAAGGTACAGGCTCAAGCGACCTGCAAAAACTGGGCTGTAAAGGGCGGTAAATATATGCGCGTAATAACTACGCATTGCTCGTGTTAAATAACGGCATTTTACATCAAAATAAGAATGAAATTTCCTCTACAAGGCTACTAAAAATACAATAAATTTACAGGTATACATAACGTATAAAATTTCTAATACATTTGCTTACAGTAATACTTCACATAAATTTAGTGTGCAGACGCTAGAATTCTATTTACAAAATGAAAATTTCAAAAAAAAAAAATTGGAACTATTTAAATAACTCTGAAAACTCCTTCGGGAAATTTTAGAACAAATTGTTAGTGAACGTGAATCCAAAGCCCCCACTTTAAGAAGCCAGTTCAAGCTTTACAAGAACCAGCATCCAATCCACCCAATCGTTAAAACGTATAGGGAGTGCTCACCACAAGTTGTGCGTTTGTTCTGACGTACGCTGGATGTAATCTGGGTGCTGTCTTAAGCTATGGCATGTGATGTTTCTGGTTTCATATCAGTTTTGAGTATTACGAGAGCCGTTCGGCTCAGCTAATATAATCTACCACCATGTGATGTAACAAGTGAGGACGCCACCTCACAATAATTTTTCTGTTCAAAAATGGTTCAAATGGCTCTGAGCACTATGGGACTTAACAAAAAAAATTGTTCAAATGGCTCTGAGCACTATGGGACTTAACATCTGTAGTCATCAGTCCCCTAGAACTTAGAACTACTTAAACCTAACTAACCTAAGGACATCACACACATCCATGCCCGAGGCAGGATTCGAACCTGCGACCGTAGCAGTCGCGCGGTTCCGGGCTGAGCGCCTAGAACCGCTAGACCACCGCAGCCGGCAATTTTCCTGTTATTAATATTTTGTTACGAATGTAAAAAATAATTTTTGTAACAGATTATATACATTTTTAGGGACCACACCTGAAGAAGATATATTTAGAAATATCGAAACCTAGGTGAAGGGCTAAGTAAGCCTTTGGTTTGCAACTCGTTGGCTGATTTTTTTCAACCTCTTACATTGAGAGTTATTAATCAACAGTGTACGAGACCACTAAGTGAAATGCAAAACAAGTACAAAGTACGTTATATGGAAAGAACGATTGTATAAGAAGCTTTCACATTTCTGACTTGCAACTGCCTAACAGGGGCCATCTGTATTCAGGGTAATTTTACTAAGTGAGAACAAACTGAAAGAAAGGCTACCAGAGAAGTTAAGGAGCAAAAGGATGCCAGCCGCTGTGGCCGAGCAGTTCCATGCGCTTCAGTCCGGAACCGCGCGACTGCAACGGACACAGGTTCGAATCCTGCCTCGGGCATGGATGTGTGTGATGCCCTTAGGTTAGTTAGGTTTAAGTAGTTTTAAGTTCTAGGGGACTGATGACCTCAGATGTTACGTCCCATAGTGCTCAGAGCCATTTGAACCATTTGAGCAAAAGAATCATATGGACGTATGACGATTAATGCTTTCCATGGCAAATACAACTACTTGAAGGTGGATGTAAAAGGTCTTTGACCGTTTAGGTTTCAGTGATTGAAAGCACACATGGGAACATACCAGAGAAGTGGAAAAGTTCTGTCTGTCTACTAGTATTTTAGCGGTATGGTGGCAGTGAACGAATTTTGTAATCCTCTGATCAAATGGAATCGTTTGATGTATGTCATGGTAATACGCTGTTAGATTTTTATTTCAGCATTTTTCTAGTGATTGTTGTTTTTGATGTTTTTAGCCCTTTCAACCATTTTCAGCACAGTTCAATCAAAGCATGGAAACACAATTTGTATGCATCCGGAATCGCCAGTTTGTGAGGGACGCCATCTGGATACGTTGAGCTGTCTGCGTTGTTACCCATCAACATAGTTCAGTTTACATACACTGCTGGCCACCGTAAATGCAAAAAAAAAAAATGGTTCAAATGGCTCTGAGCACTATGGGACTCAACTGCTGTGGTCATAAGTCCCCTAGAACTTAGAACTACTTAAACCTAACTAACCTAAGGACAGCACACAACAACCAGCCATCACGAGGCAGAGAAAATCCCTGACCCCGCCGGCCGTAAATGCAACACCAAGAAAGACAAGAGGTAGCACAACAAGATTTATTTTGTAGATAACATGTTGACCAAGTATCAAATGATTACGTTTACAGACGTCTGTGACATGTGGTTCCTGCCAGAATCAGTAGCCAGAGTAGCCGCCATTGTTGGAGATCACCGCTGCCACACGTCTCGGCATTGAGTCAAAGAGACGTTGGATGTGTTCCTGGGGTACAGCAGCCCAAGCAGCTTCCACACGTTGCCAAAGATCATCTGGTGTGGCAACTGGGGATGTAATCTGAGTCACTCGTTGAGCAACCATGGACCACATGTTTTCTATCGGCGAAAGATCCGGAGAGCGAGCTGGCCAGGGAAGCAATTCAATCTGGTTATTGACGAAGAACCTTTGGACAATGCGTGCCACGTGTGCTCGCGCATTATCCTGTTGAAATATGGCTTTGGCCGAGTCCTGAAGGTAAGGAAGGACAACTGGCTCCAGCACCTCGGATATGTAGCGCCGGCTATTTAAAGTACCGGCAATGCGTACTAGAGGCGTGCGAGAGTAGTATCCAATACCGCCCCATACCATAATACCCAGTGCAAGACCAGTGTGGCGGTGCATAATGCAGCTGTCCAGCATCCTCTCTCCACGGTGTCTCCACACTCGAATCCGACCATCGTGGTGCTGCAGACAGAAGCGTGCCTCGTCAGTAAAGACAACGTCATTCCATTCTGCCGTCCACATCCGTCTGTCATCACACCATTGGCGACGGAGACGTCTGTGGTTCTGCGTCAATGGTAGACGAAGCAATGGACGTCTGCTGTAAACGGCGTCGAATGGTACGCGCAGACACTGGATGATGCGTTACAGACGCAGTGTGCTGTGCTATGGTTCGGGATGTCACTGAGCGATCCGTCACTGCCATGCGCACAATTTGCCTATCAGTACGTGCAGTGGTGCACCGAGGTGAATGCGATCGACCACGTCGGTCCGTCGTACCCTCCTGCATCCAACGGTCACATATCCGCATTACAGTTGTTTGGTTTCGTCCAACACGACTAGCGATTTCTCTGTATGATAATCCACAATCTCGGTAAGCCACTATCCTTCCTCTGTCGAACTCGGATACTTGATCAAAAGATGTTCGCTGTTGTCTACGAGGCATAACTGATCGTCTTGTGAAACAACCGCAAGGTAAACACACGTGCCGAACGTACACTCGTCTAAATCGCCAAGCCTTAAATGGCGCTATGAGGTGGCGCCACAGGCGCGCGTGATGTGCGTCTGCGCTGAAATTCTAATCAGTTGCATATATCATCGCTGCAAACCCATGGTGTAAATTTCACTTGATTCGGATGCTTCCTTCAGGGTGTTGCATTTACGGTGGCCAGCAGTGTATTTAATAATTTGAATCATTAGACATGTTGTAATTCCGATATAGGGTTTATCTGGCGCCATGCGGATGACGTCACTAGGCTGCAGGATAAAACCAGCAGCGTTAGCAGAAGAGAGGTTGTTTTTGGCAGTAGCACTAGCGTGAGAGGTTCTCGTTGTGAGGGTTTTAGCAGATGTGCATATCAGGTTACCTTCCATTCGGAAAGTGGGTGCACTCAGCGACTGTTATGTGGCTTATAAATTATAGAGTGTAGCTATTAGTCGTCCTTTTTTTAGATTTTATTATGCAAATCCAAAGTTCGTCTAGTGGCTAGTGGCTAACCATTCTCAATGCACTACTTTCTATTCTCGATCCATGTAAGTCCCTGTTTGTGTATAGAAATAAATGTGACTGAAGCCCGAACAACAGGGACTTACATGCATCGAAAACAGAAAATAGTGCATTGAGAATGGCTAGCCACTAGCCAAAATCTGGATTTGCGTAATAAAATCTAAAAAAGGACGACTGATTGCTGCACTCTATAATTTATAAGATTTGTATATAATTATAAGGTGGCAGTGCATTGTTTTTGCATATGGTGAAGGCAGCAGCACTGACTCACAAGTCGTTTAGTGCGTCGATGTCATGTTCTGAACAGTCAGAACTAAATCAAGATTATTCTGTATGTTTGTTTGTTTGTGTGTGTGTGTGTGTGTGTGTGTGTGTGTGTGTGTGTGTGTGTCTGTGAGTGTGTGAGTGAGAGAGAGAGGGGGGAGAGAGAGAGATTGTGAATGTGTACATTCCACATTTCCTTCTAAACAATTAGATCTTTTCAAACAAACTGGGAACAGATGCTACTTATTATCTGGGAAGAAGAAGGCCTGCTGCGGGAGTAAGGACCATCTAGCTCCCATACAGGTGGAGTGGAAATGAAAAGGGATTGTTAACCTCTGACAGCTATATTGCCCTGCGCAACAGGCATGTTATGTGGGTAGTATCAGGATACATTCCAGGGGGTATCTGTATAGATTGGCATACGAGATGAACAGAGAGATGGAAGTGGAGGGAGGTGATGGACAGATAGCAGTGGGAAGATGAGATAGAAAAAGAGAGCCGTGCGGGATTAGCTGAGCGGTCTGAGGCACTTCAGTCATGGACTGTGCGGCCTGTCCCGGCGGAGGTTCAAGTCCTCCCTCGGGCATGGGTGTGTGTGTGTGTGTGTTTGTCCTTGGAATAATTTAGGTTAAGTAGTGTGTAAGCTTAGGGACTGATGACTTTAGCAATTAAGTCCCATAAGATTTCACACACATTTCAACATAGACAAAGAGGACAAAGGTGGGTATGAGCACAGAGAAGGGGAAGGAGGGGATGGACAGAGAGAGAATGGGGAGGATGAGATAGAGAGAGGGAGGGGAGGAGCTGTGCAAAGGTTTGGGGGTGGAGAAGATGGCCCTAGTGAAGGGGGGATGAGGATATGGAAAAGAACATAGAGGTGGAGATGGACAGGAGAAGTGGGAGGAGAGGATGGATAGAGAGAGGGGAGCAGGAGATACAGAGAGATGGCAAAGAGGGGGAGGTGTAGAAGGCAGGTGGAAGACGGAGAGGCATAGTGGACCAGTGCAAAATGAAGAGGGAGAGGAGAGATGGACAGAGAGAAGGAAAAAAGATGGCCAGAGAGACAGGAGGGATGAGGAAATGGACTGTAATAGGGGAGAGGACTAGGTGGACAGAGTGAGGATACAGGAGGAGATGGATTTATAAAAGATTGGAATAAATAAATAACCAGACAATGTGTAGGTTATGAGCTAGTTATTTATTAAGGTTGTAGATCTTCTCAGATATACATAAGAAGCCATGGACCTGCACTCCGGGCCACAAACGACTGCAAGGTAAGTATATCCACAGGAGTTGTGTATATACATTACTAGTGATGGCTCGAGTTAGATAGAGCTCAAGGTTAGCTGGATCCAAGGTGGGTCTAAAATATTTGCTGATAGGTCTAAAATAACAGAACGACCATGTGGGGAACACCTTCTGTTGGCCTCATCTCCAAGCAGGTGAGTCATAATCTCTGTCAGAACAGTTATCTTTTCTCTGTTGCAACAAAAAGTGCATTTCGAATGATAAGGAACATTTCCTCTGTACCAATTTGACTGGACAAACCAGTATTTTGAAAAGCTTATTTCAAAGCAACTCAATACCTGCACTGTCATGTGAAATATTTAAAAATTTTTATTTCGTCTGTCTCAGGTGCTTTGATATAAAATTGCTGCGGTGGTTACCGGTTTCGGGCTGACGCGCCCATTCTCTGTCCCCACACCTAAGATTACGAAGTAAATGTGGTACAGTAATGTGTACATACAGTATTCATGTCTGTATTACAGGTACTTATATGCTTAGACAAAACTTTTATTAATCGCCGCTGTTCACACAATATACTGCCAGACGACATGGTTAGCATCTTTACAGAAAGTTATATTTTGGGCAATAAGTATCCTCAGTGATATTAGCCTATGTGTCTGTTACACCTGACTACTACAAGTAACATGTTAGTTCGGTTAAGTCAGTTAGGTGCAAAAGACACATGGGCTAATATCATTGAGAATACTTATTGCCCAAAGTTTACCTGTCTGTACAAAATCTGTTAGTGCCTTTTGTCACCATAGCGCGTGAGTAGTTAAGATTTATAACAATGTATGTCTATAAGCATGTAAGCACCTGTAACAAGGACATGCATACTGTATGTGCACATTATTGTACGCCGGCCGCGGTGGTCTCGCGGTTCTAGGCGCGCAGTCCGGAACCGTGGGACTGCTACGGTCGCAGGTTCGAATCCTGCCTCGGGCATGGATGTGTGTGATGTCCTTAGGTTAGTTAGGTTTAAGTAGTTCTAAGTTCTAGGGGACTGATAACCACAGCAGTTGAGTCCCATAGTGCTCAGAGCCATTTGAACCATTTTGAACATTATTGTACGACATGTACTTTCTAATCGTCGGTGTGTAATTGTAGGTGTGTAATTGTAGGAGTGTAATTTTAGCTGAGTAATTTTTGGTGGGTAGATGGAGAATAGGCGTGTCAGCCCAAAACCGATAACCACTGCAGCAATTTTATGTTAATACAACTGAAACGGACGACACAAAAAATTATCCAATTTTCTCTGTGCTGAACAATTGCGACGGACCACTCCACTGCAGCATTCCCCGAATAAGCAAATTTAACAATTCACTCACGACAACACTGCAGATACAGTTGGTAGATACAGTAAAAACATTCCCCAAGAGGTCTGACAATAACTAATCAACTATAAATGAATAGTGCATTCTTTTCTCCTGATCTCAAAGCAGAGCAGTTATACAAAATTGTTGAGGCCAATAGGCAGTTTGTCAGAGCAGTTATAGTCTCAACCTCAAAATACATTGGTGTTTAATACCGACTTGCTATTTAGGATGAAGTACTGTGAATGTAATGCACGCTCTGTACCCCTGTTTGTGAAGAGGGGCGGGAGGGGAGGGGCAGGTAGGTCATAACATGTAACCATGATTTTGAAATGTTGGATCAATTTTAACCAGACTAGGTACTTCGACGACTGTGGAAAAATGCCGTTGGGGCAAGGCTGTTCTGTCACTGATAGGGGTGAGGCGAAGAGATGGAAACTCTGCCAGACTTCTTGTATACAAGACAGGATACTAAGTTGTATGTACAAAAAAAAAGATACTAAAAAACTTGTATCACGTTGAATTGAAAAGGATTCAAGTGCTCTAGTTATGTTTTACATGTATCCCATTCCACAGGCACCCTAATCCCTAGGGGTCATCTCTCAGCACAGTAACCAAAAAAAAGCTATTGATTCGACAACAATGAAGTTTGGTTTCAGTTATTTTTAAATGTCACTTCCCCTCACCTCCACCACACCGTAACAGGGTTAGTGGTGTCGCATATATACATTTTGTCAGGGCTATAAGTGCAGATATTTCTGTTTATGATTGAGGACAGTGTACAGAACAAACATTGCAGCAGTATTTATTTCATATCTGACTAATAGTCACAGCTTTTATGAGCGGTATGTTTATAGGTTGGTTAGTCACAAACAAGACACTAACGTTTGTTTTTTCCTGTGCAGCTGGTCAGATATCAAGGTATGGACACATAGACGCAAAGTGGATAGCCTACACTGACATGTGTAGTCCGTTTTGTGGTGCAGTTATGACAGCATGGAAAATGTCAGATAGTAAATTATGGTATGTGTATGCAGGAATACCGTTAGATGCAGAGAAAAAATACCCAACACACTGAAGTGGGTACATATAAGGTACCACTCATCACCGTATCTGTACCTATACCCCTAACATCCTGAATATATACAGGGTGTAACAGGTATAACTGCAGCTATTTCTGTCAATGAGTAAAATGTACTGAACAACATTACATCAGTATTTATGTCATTTGAAGACTAATAATTACAGATTTTAGGAGTAGTAGGTATTAGTTTGGTTAATACCTCCAAGTACATGTGGCAAGAGCTAGCCATTAATGCTTGTTTTCCCCTGGACAGCAGATCAGGTGTTGACATGTAGATGCATGAATGCTAGGCTGTTAGTCTATACTAACAGGTGTAGGTTAGAGAACAAACAACCTAAGGTACCACATACTAAAATATCTGCACTTATGCCATTACATGTGTGTGTGTGTGTGTGTGTGTGTGTGTGTGTGGGTGGGTGGGTGGGTGGGTGGGTGGGTGGGTGGGTGGGTGGGTGGGTGGGTGGGTCGGTGTGGGTGTGTGTCTGTGGGTGTGTGTGACTATTATTATTTTTTATTACTGTTATTATTAATATTATTATTATTATTTTCATTGCAGTCATAAATGAAAATATTGATAGGACTGATGCGGAACCGACCCCTGTTAATGAACAGGGAGCTGTTCATCGCAGAAAATACTGGAAAATGTGATTTCGATGCACCGATCAGTTGGTGCCACGTGTCTGCACTTGCGCATGTCCCACATGCTCTGTCCCAAGTACTTAACTATGTCATTACGTTTGAGTGAGTCAGAGGAGTAGTGTTTAGCAACCAGCTGAACGAAACACGAAATGATGCTCACGTTTCAACAGCGTGTGTTCATTGTCGAGTATTATGCGAAACACGATTCGGGGAATACGTGTGCGGAACTGTTTGTGCGGAAGTTTAAGGCTTTATGTATTTTCACGAAACCTCCAACAATGTCTGCAAAGCAAAACTTAATGGGCAAGTGGCACGAAAAGGGCCCTGTAGCTAATAAAAACGGTAACTACCCAAAAAGAATGCAGCAAAGCTTGGAACGTAGTCCGAAGAAATCTCAACCCCGTTTATCTGTCCAACTGGGAATTGAGAGATGGTCATGTCCAAACATTATCGAAAAGGACCTGTGTCCGTATCCTTACAAATTTATCTTTGTGCGTAAGTTGAAGCGTACAGACGAACTTTCGTGTTTTGAGTTCTGCCGGTGGTTTCTGAGTGAAGAGGAATCAGGACCGTTGGATCCCCAGTTTTTCATGTTTCAGATGAGGCTTGATTCAGCTCGTCATGTTATATAAACTCATAAAACATGCGCCATTATTCATCAGAGACTCGCTGTCAGTACTAGTCCAAAGAGGCTTTAAATAATCTCAAGACTGTGCTGCCATTTTTTTCCCACTGTCTGGTGTCTGCATCGTAATGCGATTGTTTCACCAAACTGTTAATGGTAAGCTGTATGTCAAGAAATGTTTAATCCATATGGGGCCCAGTTCACACAATATGAACGGCTGTGTGGATATTCCCAGTGAGACGAAGCAACAGCACTCACGACCCCTACAATCTGCAGAGGCAGTGTAAACTCCTGACCACCTCTATTGTCTGACCTCTCTCCCTGTTACTTTTACCTGTGGGGCAAATTGAAGGGTCAGTTGTACTCAAATCATCCCCACACAGTGGAAGAGCTACAGCACTACACTGAAAATGCTATTTCTGTTATCCTTCAAGCAGAACTTGAGATGTTGTATTTTCACATCGTCACATCTCGTCACATAATACACTGATTTGAGTAATGAAAGAGGCCAAGAATCATTTATTTGCCAATGTATAATATTTAACTACGCATTGCAATGCTGTATTTTGACGATTTACAAATAGAAATGAATCCAGCGCTACTGACACCCCAAAGAAACTATAGACTAATTCAGCGCGCATGTAAAAACAGCGATATTAAAGACAGACTCTGAAGGCATTTGAATATTACAAGAAAACAAGCGCGCAACCCATCGTCCACTGCCGGATGATACCAATCTCTTTTTATCTCCTGTATCATACGGATGCACCATTACATAGGCGTCACTATAAGATTTGTAATTTGTTTAAATCGATCGAGAAATACTGTTATTTTGTTGCATGCGAGACTAGTATGTGTGAAAAACAGAGTGGTTAATGAACGGGCATTTCTACGTGATTTATAAACTTTTATGGACATAATAAACCACTCAGGCTCTGTCATTGTTATTGACGTAAGTGTTAACATGTTACATGTGTTTCAAATCCAACCTCATAATTATAGTGTCAATTACTCTAAATTTGTGTTTGCTTTAGTTGTTGGACAACCTTAATCATTTACTTTCTATGTGCGAAGTTTTTTTCACAGAGCCAACCGTGTCCGAGGTGTCATTGTGTAGACAGAACAGTGGAGTACGACGTTAACATACTACTTTTAGTCCCCCCCCCTTGTAATATTCTTCAAACTCTGTTGTAAACTGCCCCTAAGGTACATTTTCAGTGCGAGTGACGTCCGGGAATTTCTTAGCAAACTTCACTTCTCAAATCGTACATCGCTCGCACAAAACCTCGCTGTTCCACAATGGTACGCGTCACTTTCTAAACGGGAAAGGGAGCCACGCAAGTATATGTTGCTTCCCCTTCTCAATCTGATGCTTAATAATAATAATAACATTTCCTTACATCAGAAGCTGAATCGAGCACAGCCCTGCTTCGACGTCAATGGTGGCCATTTCCAGCAACTTTTGTGATGTTCATTAACAAGGGTCAATCCCGCGGCAATCTTTAACCTGTAATCTGATTGGATGGGGTAGAATTGGCGTCAGTGATGAGTCCTGCTTCTACCTGAGCCCCGATAGCCAGAGAAGACGTGCCTGGAGACCCCCCGGTCAACGGTGGGGTACCAACGAGAATGTCGCCCGCCTTACGGCCCTACAGCCGGGGGTGTGGTCTGGGGTGCTGTTGTTTCTTTTCATAACAGGACCCCTTTTGTTGTCATCTGCGGCGTCCTTACAGCGCAGCGATACGTCGACGATATTCTACGCCCCTTTTTGTTGCCCTTCAAGGCAAGCCGCACTGAGCTTACATTTCAGCAAGATAACACCGTCCGCGGACGGCGACAGTTTCTACTGGTTGCGTTGGCGCTTGCCAAACCCTACCTCGGCCACCATTATGCGCAGGGCGCTCCAACCAGCTACGAACTGTGACGATCTAAACGCCAATTGGACAGAATTTGGAACAATATCCCTGAGTAGGACATCCAACAACCCAATCAAGCCTATTAACTGCTTACATAAGGGGCCATAGGTCGTCCAACGCGTTACTGATTTGCTCAAAGTTCTCTCTCTTAAATAAATCATCCATTTTTTAAAAAAATTGTAATTATTTGTTTGCCCGTATCTGTACCTATTCCCCACCCATTACCACCTCATTTGGATAGTTACACTGTGGTGCGACTTTTTATTTTGTCTTAAAGTGTATACAGGGTGGTCCATTGATAGTGACCGGGCCAAATGTCTCACGAAATCACCATCAAAACAAAAAACTACAAAGAACGGAACTCGTCCAGCTTGAAGGGGGAAACCAGATGGTGCTATGTTTGGCCCACTAGATGGCGCTGCCGTAGGTCAAACAGGTATCAACTGCGTTTTTTTAAATAGGAACCCCCATTTTTTATTACATATTCGTGTAGTACGTAAAGAAATATGAATGTTTTAGTTGGACCACTTTTTTCGCATTGTGATAGATGGCGCTCTAATAGTCACAAACGTATAAGTACGTGGTATCACGTAACATTCCGCCAGTGCACACGGTATTTGCTTCGTGATAAATTACCCGTGTTAAAATGGACCGTTTACCAATTGCGGAAAAGGTCGATATCCTGTTGATGTATGACTATTGTGATCAAAATGCCCAACGGGCGTGTGATATGTATGCTGCCCGGTATCCTAGACGACATCATCCAAGTGTCCGGACCGTTCTCCGGATAGTTACGCTATTTAAGGAAACAGGAAGTGTTCAGCCACATGTGAAAAGTCAACCACGACCTGCAACAAATGATGATGCCCAAGTATGTGTTTTAGCTGCTGTCGCGGCTTATCCGCACATCAGTAGCAGACAAATTGCGCGAGAATCGGGAATCTCAAAAACGTCGGTGTTGAGAATGCCACATCAACATCGATTGCACCCGTGCCATTTTTATATGCACCAGGGATTGCATGGCGACGACTTTGAACGTCGTGTACAGTTCTGCCACTGGGCACAACAGAAATTACGGGACGATGATACATTTTTTGCACGCGTTGTATTTAGCGACGAAGAGTCATTCACCAACAGCAGGAACGTAAACCGGCATAATATGCACTATTGGGCAATGGAAAATCCACGATGGCTGCGAGAAGTGGAACATCAGCGACCTTGACGGGTTAATGTATGGCGCGGAATTGTGGGAGGAAGGATAATTGGCCCCCCATTTTATCGATGGCAATCTAAATGGTGCAATGTATGCCGATTTCCTACGTAATGTTCTGCCGACGTTACTACAAGATGTTTCACTGCATGACAGAATGGCGATTTACTTCCAACATTATGGATGTCCGGCACTAAGCTCGCGTGCGGTTTAAATGGTATTGAATAGCATATTTCATGACAGGTGGACTGGTCATCGAAGCACCATACCATGGCCCGCACGTTTACCGGATCTGACGTCCCTGGATTTCTTTCTGTGGGGAAAGTTGAAGGATATCTGCTATCGTGATCCACTGACAACGCCTGACAACATGCGTCAGCGCATTGTCAGTGCATGTGCGAACATTACGGAAGGCAAGCTACTGGCTGTTGAGAAGAATGTCGTTACACGTATTGCCAAATGCATTGAGGTTGACGGACATAATTTTGAGCATTTATTGCATTAATGTGGTATTTACAGATAATCACGCTGAAACAGCATGCGTTCACATAAATTATAAGCTCACAAAGGTAGATGTATCACATTGGAACGACCGAAATAAAATGTTTAAACGTACCTACGTTCTGTATTTTAATTTAAAAAAACCTACCTGTTACCAACTGTTCGTCTCAAATTGTGAACCACATGTTTGTGACTATTACAGCGCCATCTATCACAAAGCGAAAAAAGTGGTCCAACTTAAACATTCATATTTCTTTACGTACTACACGAATATGTAATAAAAATGGGGGTTCCTATTTAAAAAAACGCAGTTGATATCCATTTGACCTATGGCAGCGCCATCTAGTGGGCGAACCATAGCGCCATCTGGTTTCCCCCTTCAAGTTAGACAAGTTTCGTTCTTTGTAGTTTTTTCTTTTGACGCTTATTTCGTGAGGCATTTCGCCTGGTCACTATCAATGGACGACCCTGTATACCTCCTGTCCAAAAAGTTCCGATACTGCTTTTATTCCTGGCATACAAGCAACATCAGCGCAGCACGTACGGTGAGATCTTGAACTAACAACTGCTAACATGAGGTATGCATTAGACCAGTCACTTGTGAGTAGGCAGTGTTAAGTAGTGGATGCGGGGCCATCGTGTGTCAACATTGTTGTGTCGAAAATGGTAGTGGAGCAACATCTCTAAACAAAATGTTGAAGACATTTTTTAGAATGTTTTAAAGAAGTGTGTTCAAAGTTTGTCCAACTCAACTTGACTCACGAACAAAAACAACGATGCATGAATGCCTGCCGCGACTTGACTGAAATCCATTTCTTTTCCGAAAGAACTCTTCTGGTGTGAGTCTTGGTGTTATCAATACGAATCTACCAAAAAACGATAAAAATACATAAACTGACTTGAAACGTCAACGAAAAGCTGTCATTCAGGCCAATGTGCCATGTGAGTTAAACAACTTCCCAAAGATGAAAATTTCTAACTGTTTCACGTGGCTGTATGAACGTTCTGGGCGTTGTCCTCAAGTGGGGCGGGAACGCGGGGGAGAAGGAGGGAGGGGGGTGGACAGAATGCGTTGAAAAGCTGCAGGATTAAAACCACCATCTTAACTGTTCTCTATGTCTTATCAGATATTTGCAACTACGTTTTTGCGGAGTGTAGCTGGAGTCAGCCCAAACAAACAGGCGCTACTGTTCATCGCGTCTTTCATTGCCTGCGGAATATGTCTGGTTTCAAGGTTGTGAGTTGCGACGCCCTGGAAATATTCTAAGTTCAGAGTTGGTGGCCACCGCTCGGGCCGCGCGACAGGGCTGAGCTCGTTACCATCCCCGTGGTGCCCCACAACAGCCGGAGCACGTGGTCCATCGAGCACGTGACTGGAAATTCCTCGGTAACGCTGTGCGCTGGGAGGGCCAAAGATGGCGGACTTTGTGAAACCTTAATGGCAGACATTTCACAGTTCGTATAGAAATTAATACACTACTGGCCATTAAAATTGCTACACCAAGAAGAAATGCAGATGATAAATGGGTATTCATTGGACAAATATATTATACTAGAACTGACATGTGATTACATTTTCACGCAATTGCACATTTGTGTGCATAGATCCTGAGAAATCAGTACCTAGAAGAACTACCTCTGGCCGTAATAACGGCCTTGATAATGCCTGAGCATTGAGTCAAGCAAGCCGGCCGGAGTGGCCGAGCGGTTCTAGGCGCTTCAGTCTGGAACCGCGCGACCGCTACGGCTGCAGGTTCGAATCCTGCCTCGGGCATAGATGTGTACGATGTCCTTAGGTTAGTTAGGTTTAAGGAGTTCAAAGTTCTACGGCGTGGGGTCGGTCGCTTGAAGGCGCGTTTCGGCGCGGGCCTGCCCGTTGCCGGCGTGCCGTAAGGCACGGAAGCTCGCACTGAGACGTATCGCTTCCAGTCGGGTGTGCCGCGGCAGTCCTCACAGGGGAAGTGACGCGTCTTTCATAGCTCTCCTTCCCAAGTGGCTCTTTCCGCCTTCCCGTGGTGCCAGATGTTAAGCTTGGCTTCTGCCTTGCGACAAAAGGGAGAGCTGCGACCCAACCCGATGCGAAAGCGAAGGGTGCGTGGCACAGGGGGAGCTGTGTCGAGGGACCGAACACCAGTCCCTTCCATTCGCAGGGCACAGACCAACAAGTGCTCTGCATGCCGGCGATCTCGTTTGTCGGCGTGGGATCGCGGCGCGTGTCGGCAAGGGTGTTTCGCCGCGCCCCTGGGTAACCGGGGCGCGTTCTGCCAAACCCAGGTGATGGTAACATCGCCTGGGTCAGGTTAGATGGGTCCAGACCTCCGAACGTCTGGGGGACCGGCCCGCCACCTGAGTAGGAGTGGGTCCTTGGCCGAGAGGTGGAAACTCGGGCAAGTAGGCGGCGAAGGGCGAGAGGTGCATCCGCCTCTCCGGAGTGCAGGGTGCAGTTGCCGGGGTGCGTCGCGTGAAATCGCCGATGACGGAGTCACCGAGGGGGACCAGTTCGCTGGAAACGGTGAGCTGAACCCAGCGGCTCTGGAGTGCCCTTGACCTAGGGGCGAGGTCGGTGGGCGAGCTGCAGAAGTCCCCCCCCCCCCCCCCCCCCATGCCAGAGGAGCCGGTCCGGGGTAAGAGACGGGCTCCCACCCCATTTTTCACTCGTCAATCAATATGGCTACAACAGAGACGAGTGAATCGAGTGCGCTCAAGCGAGCATCTACGATGCTTGATCCCTCTCCTCAGGACGAGACGGGACTGGCAGAAGACGAAACCGTCACACAGAGACATGCACGTGTCACGCTGCTCTTGGAGCAGAACATTAAGAATGGGAAGATAAGGCAGGCGGCATTGTCTGTTATTAAGAACGAGCTGGCTGCATGGGCCATCGCCCACGCCAAGCTCGAAGGCCGCGTAGAGGAGTTAGAAAAGGAGAATGAAAGATTAAGAAGGCAACCAACAAAGACTTGGGCTGGAGTGGTCACGCAAGCACCGCCAAAGCCACAAACTACAAAAGAAACGATCGCCAAGGTGACCAAGCGGTCAGACACGGCGGTCTTCCTCAGAACTCTACCAGGCCAAGACACGAGTGTTAAAAAAATACAAGAATTGCTGACCAAAAGTATCGATCCGGCAAAAGATAAAATTAGAATAAATAAGGTTAAACCTAGTAGAAACTCAGTGATTGTGGAGGTGGCTACAGAAGAAGACAAAGAAAAATTATTAAAGAATCCCAAGCTGAACTCGGTGGTCAAGTGTGAACCGCCGAGAAAAAGGAACCCTTTGGTCATCCTATACGATGTACCAGCAACAATGACAAACGAAGAAATGTACCAGAGCATAAAGGACCAAAACTTTGACCAAATGAATGAAAATGAGTTCAAGGATTCTTTTAAGCTGAGATTTAAAACGGGACCTCGGGATCGTGATGTTGTACATCACGTCGCCGAGGTCACAGCACCAATGTGGAAGCAGATAATAACAATGGGCAGACTGTATGTTGGCTTTCATGCCATTAATATTAGGGATTACCTCGTGGTACCTCGTTGCCATAATTGTGGAGACCTGGACCACATTCTGAGGCACTGCACCAGGGGGTCGGCTTGCTCCAGGTGCATCGAAGATGGTCACACACGAAAAGAATGTAAAGCCGCAAGTGTATGCATTCCCTGCAAAAGACGTGGGAAGAAAAGCTGCGGAGCCTCAGGACGAAATTGCCCTACGTACCGCATGCTGGAACAGAGACTGATATCCAGAACGGACTATGGCTGAGTACGTCAAACAGAACAGGATGCCAAAGCGAAAATCCCCTAGCAAAAGGAGGAGGGATGCCATCAGGGCAAATAGGTTCAAAGAGTTCATAAAGTCTCTTTCGAGGGATCCGATACCTGAGACAGCTGAAAAAAGTATCCAAACAGATCCACCGAAAATCGATAAATGTATCCAGACGGAAACTATCCCTATGGCTACTCCCTCCTCTCTCAGCAGGGAAGTGAAGCCGACAAAACACCAGCAACGGCTAAGGCAACCTGTGCCTGAGGTCCCAGTAAATGAAAGTAACCAGAAGGAACAAAAGCCTGTGCAAAAGAGCACAATAACAAGCTCTCTAGACACCCCAGTGGTAAGACTACCGCCAATAGATCCGGTTCGGATATATCCAAATTTAGAATTTACCATGCAACTGGCGAGATTGGAGCAGCCGGCTACCATGACCACTGCCTTACGACATGTGGTCCGCGTAGGACACGAATATGGAAGAAGAGTCACCTTCTCGGTAATGGAGGCTGTAGACAGAATACAGCTGAAGTCAGTGAATCTCCCCACCGACTTCGGAGCCCTGCGAGACTTACTAAAGAAAGTGTTCGAGAGAAGAGGAGAAAAATTTGACTTAAACGACATTTACGAACAGTCAGTTCTGGCTAATGGACGTATTACGTATGACTGGAACAAGACTTGGCCAGAAGACCACATACATACATACTTTCCGTAGATGACAAAAATTACCATTGGCCAACTCAACACACATAATAGTCGACTTGTAATGCAGGAGCTGCGAAAGGAAGTGGAGGAGAGGAGGCTGGATGTGCTCTGTCTACAAGAGCCGTACTCCCAAGCTGGAAAAATTGCATTTGCAGCCGCGACGTGGCAAGTCATCAGCCAAGGAGATAATCCAAAAGCGGCAATAATAATCACGAACAAAGCCCTGAAAGTAACTACACTATCACAGTTCACTAATAGTCACTGCAATGTCGTGGAGTTGCTATCTCCCAGTGAAACAATAATACTAATTAATATGTACTTTCAGTACGGAGATAACATTGAAACACATCTTGACCATCTAGCTACAGTAACAACGGCATTGCAAGGACGAAGGATGATAATCTCTGCTGATATCAATGCAAAATCCTCCCTGTGGCACAGCTGTACAAGGGACACCAACGGAGAGAAAGTAGAGGATTTTATCATGGCATCACAACTTGTGATAGCCAACAAGCCTGGCAATCCTCCAACCTATGCAGGGGGAGGAGGACCAGGCACGAACATTGATATAACTCTAGCCACCCCCAATGCAATTAATACAATACGAGAGTGGAAAGTAGAAGAAAACGACACTACAAGTGACCACAACCTAATCACATTCATTGTAGGTGGAAGAGAGTCCCGCTGGGCCATGGGGTGGGAGATGCAGTTTAATTACAGAAGGGCCGATTGGGAACGACTAGCGAGGGAGTGCGTCATTCCTGCCTTGCCAGAAGGTGGCGCAGACTTTGACATAGACGTAAACGACCGAGCAGAGGAACTGACCAATGCAATAAATAGCGCGGTGAAAGCTGCCGTACCGACCAGGAGGAAGGCCATAGCAGCCTCTCCATCACCATGGTCGCCCGAACTTGAGGATATGCGCCGGTCTGTTAGAAGGTTGAGAAGATATTACCAGCGCAGTGTCGTCTGGCCGGAACGGCAAAGATGTCTGATGCAGTATCGGGAGGCTAAACTTCGTTTTCAGAAAGAACTCCAGGCTGTTAGAATACAAAGTTGGGAAAATTTCGTCCAGAGCCAATTGGCATTGGAGCCCTGGGGTACACCGTATAAATTAGTACGAGAGAAGATCCGCTCTCCACTGGAATTATCAACAGTCAGGCACGGGGACAGGATGACGGAATCCTGGCAGGAAACTGCTGAGGTTCTCCTCCGGTCCCTGCTGCCTGATGATAGCGCGGATGGGGAATCTGATCAGCAACAACAACTAAGGCAAGACAACCTCAATGAATACACCAACAATACGGCAGTCTACCCTTTCTCGGAGGAAGAGGTGGCTGCCCACATAAAATCACTTAAAAGGAGTAAAGCTCCCGGGCCAGACGGCATTGTAGCTGAGGTGGTGCAATTCGTAGCTCCCCAGCTAACTGCACCACTCACTCACTTATACAACGAATGTCTGATACAACAAAAAATTCCAAAGGTGTGGAAGTCCGCGAATGTAGTCATTATTCGGAAAGGGTTAGATAAAGATCCAACAAATGTAAAATCCTACAGACCAATCTGCTTGATTAACATACTAGGGAAAATATTAGAAAAGCTACTAGCTGACAGACTGGCTGCACATAGGGTGCTGCGTGGGGTGAGCGACAGGCAGTTCGGCTTCAGACCTGGGCGATCGGCATCTGATGCAATCGCCCTGGCTGCTGAGGTCTGTGGCTCTACCCCACATAAGTACGTGGTGGACATCATGGTTGACATCAGTGGCGCCTTCGACAATCTGTGGTGGCCTTCGATCTTCTCCTGCTTGCGGGAGGAGTGCCCAGGGCCGCTATATGGTTGTCTGAGGAGCTATTGCGAGGAACGGGAGGTCTGGCTATCATCTTCTAGCAGGAGAATTGGAAAATCTATAACAAAGGGTTGTCCTCCGGGTTCCGTGCTAGGGCCCCTGTTTTGGGACATCCACATGGAGCCTTTACTAGACACCCTACAACAAAGTGAAGAAGTGCTAGAGGTGATAGCCTATGCAGATGACCTCCTCCTGTTGGTCGGCGGCCGTAGCCGCGAAGACATTGAACCTAAAATAGAGAGTGCCCTAAACAAGTTACAACTATGGTGCCAAAACACCAAAATGACGGTGTCACGAAGTAAGTCCACCTACTTACTATTGAAGGGACAATTAATTCGTAATCCGACTGTACGAATCGAGCGCTTGCCGGTTCTTCGGAGACGTGACGCACGATACTTGGACATCATCATTGATGAGAAGTGGTATTTTGGGAAACACATCGAAACCGTAACCCAGAAAGCCCTCCAAACACTGAACAACCTCATATCCATAGGACACAAAAGATTTCTTCCCCCATGAACCATGGACCTTGCCGTTGGTGGGGAGGCTTGCGTGCCTCAGCGATACAGATGGCCGTACCGTAGGTGCAACCACAACGGAGGGGTATCTGTTGAGAGGCCAGACAAGCATGTGGTTCCTGAAGAGGGGCAGCAGCCTTTTCAGTAGTTGCAGGGGCAACAGTCTGGATGATTGACTGATCTGGCCTTGTAACAATAACCAAAACGGCCTTGCTGTGCTGGTACTGCGAACGGCTGAAAGCAAGGGGAAACTACAGCCGTAATTTTTCCCGAGGACATGCAGCTTTACTGTATGATTAAATGATGATGGCGTCCTCTTGGGTAAAATATTCCGGAGGTAAAATAGTCCCCCATTCGGATCTCCGGGCGGGGACTACTCAAGAGGACGTCGTTATCAGGAGAAAGAAAACTGGCATTCTACGGATCGGAGCGTGGAATGTCAGATCCCTTAATCGGGCAGGTAGGTTAGAAAATTTAAAAAGGGAAATGGATAGGTTAAAGTTAGATATAGTGGGAATTAGTGAAGTTCGGTGGCAGGAGGAACAAGACTTCTGGTCAGGTGACTACAGGGTTATAAACACAAAATCAAATAGGGGTAATGCAGGAGTAGGTTTAATAATGAATAGGAAAATAGGAATGCGGGTAAGCTACTACAAACAGCATAGTGAACGCATTATTGTGGCCAAGATAGATACGAAGCCCACACCAACTACAGTAGTACAAGTTTATATGCCAACTATCTCTGCAGATGACGAAGAAATTGAAGAAATGTATGATGAAATAAAAGAAATTATTCAGATAGTGAAGGGTGACGAAAATTTAATAGTCATGGGTGACTGGAATTCGTCAGTAGGAAAAGGGAGAGAAGGAAACATAGTAGGTGAATATGGATTGGGGGGAAGAAATGAAAGAGGAAGCCGCCTTGTAGAATTTTGCACAGAGCATAACTTAATCATAGCTAACACTTGGTTCAAGAATCATAAAAGAAGGTTGTATACCTGAAAGAATCCTGGAGATACTAATAGGTATCAGATAGATTATATAATGGTAAGACAGAGATTTAGGAACCAGGTTTTAAATTGTAAGACATTTCCAGGGGCAGATGTGGATTCTGACCACAATCTATTGGTTATGAACTGCAGATTGAAACTGAAGAAACTGCAAAAAGGTGGGAATTTAAGGAGATGGGACCTGGATAAACTGAAAGAACCAGAGGTTGTAGAGAGTTTCAGGGAGAGCATAAGGGAACAATTGACAGGAATGGGGGAAAGAAATACAGTAGAAGAAGAATGGGTAGCTCTGAAGGATGAAGTAGTAAAGACAGCAGAGGATCAAGTAGGTAAAAAGACGAGGGCTAAAAGAAATCCTTGGGTAACAGAAGAAATATTGAATTTAATTGATGAAAGGAGAAAATATAAAAATGCAGTAAATGAAGCAGGCAAAAGGGAATACAAACGTCTCAAAAATGAGATCGACAGAAAGTGCAAAATGGCTAAGCAGGGATGGCTAGAGGACAAATGTAAGGATGTAGAGGCTTGTCTCACTAGGGGTAAGATATATACTGCCTACAGGAAAATTAAAGAGACCTTTGGAGAGTAAAAGAACCACTTGTATGAATATCAAGAGCTCAGATGGCAACCCAGTTCTAAGCAAAGAAGGGAAGGCAGAAAGGTGGAAGGAGTATATAGAGGGTTTATACAAGGGCGATGTACTTGAGGACAGTATTATGGAAATGGAAGAGGATGTAGATGAAGATGAAATGGGAGATAAGATACTGCGTGAAGAGTTTGACAGAGCACTGAAAGACCTGAGTCGAAACAAGGCCCCGGGAGTAGACAACATTCCATTAGAACTACTGATGGCCTTGGGAGAGCCAGTCATGACAAAACCCTACCATCTGGTGAGCAAGATGTATGAGACAGGCGAAATACCCTCAGACTTCAAGAAGAATATAATAATTCCAATCCCAAAGAAATCAGGTGTTGACAGATGTGAAAATTACCGAACTATCAGTTTAATAAGTCACAGCTGCAAAATACTAACGCGAATTCTTTACAGACGAATGGAAAAACTGGTAGAAGCCGACCTCGGGGAAGATCAGTTTGGATTCCGTAGAAATGTTGGAACACGTGAGGCAATACTAACCTTACGACTTATCTTAGAAGAAAGATTAAGAAAAGGCAAACCTACGTTTCTAGCATTGGTAGACTTAGAGAAAGCTTTTGACAATGTTGACTGGAATACTCTCTTTCAAATCCTGAAGGTGGCAGGGGTAAAATACAGGGAGCGAGAGGCTATTTACAATTTGTACAGAAACCAGATGGCAGTTATAAGAGTCGAGGGGCATGAAAGGGAAGCAGTGGTTGGGAAAGGAGTGAGACAGGGTTGTAGCCTCTCCCCGATGTTATTCAATCTGTATATTGAGCAAGCAGTAAAGGAAACAAAAGAAAAATTCGGAGTAGGTATTAAAATTCATGAAGAAGAAGTAAAAACTTTGAGGTTCGCCGATGACATTGTAATTCTGTCAGAGACACCAAAGGACTTGGAAGAGCAGTTGAACGGAATGGACAGTGTCTTGAAAGGAGAATATAAGATGAACATCAACAAAAACAAAACGAGGATAATGGAATGTAGTCAAATTAAATCGGGTGATGCTGAGGGGATTTGATTAGGAAATGAGACACTTAAAGTAGTAAAGGAGTTTTGCTATTTAGGGAGTAAAATAACTGATGATGGTCGAAGTAGAGAGGTTATAAAATGTAGACTGGCAATGGCAAGGAAAGCGTTTCTGAAGAAGAGAAATTTGTTAACATCGAGTATAGATTTAAGTGTCAGGAAGTCGTTTCTGAAAGTATTTGTATGGAGTGTAGCCATGTATGGAAGTGAAACATGGACGATAACTAGTTTGGACAAGAAGAGAATAGAAGCTTTCGAAATGTGGTGCTACAGAAGAATGCTGAAGATAAGGTGGGTAGATCACGTAACTAATGAGGAGGTATTGAATAGGATTGGGGAGAAGAGAAGTTTGTGGCACAACTTGACTAGAAGAAGGGATCGGTTGGTAGGACATGTTTTGAGGCATCAAGGGATCACAAATTTAGCATTGGAGGGCAGCGTGGAGGGTAAAAATCGTAGAGGGAGACCAAGAGATCAATACACTAAGCAGATTCAGAAGGATGTAGGTTGCAGTAGGTACTGGGAGATGAAGAAGCTTGCACAGGATAGAGTAGCATGGAGAGCTGCATCAAACCAGTCTCAGGACTGAAGACCACAACAACAACAACACAAAAGATTTCATCTTCCACCTCATCTCATAAGACTCTATCATAACAGTATATTAACATCGATAGTGGGTTACAGCTCGGGAGTCTGGGCACACAGGCTCACGAGGGTGGTGCCCGCCATGACAGTGAGAAGGGTTCAGAGGAATATGATACTTAGATCGGTAGGGGCTTACAGAACATCACCAGGGGGAGCACTACTAGTCATAATGGGGCTTTGCCCCTTGGACATCTAAATCAGGGAGCAGGCTGCATGGTTCTGGATTAAGAAGGGAAATGTAACAAAATAGAGGAGATCTTAGGCATTGGGGCAGGGGACAAGGGTGAGATTCGGCAAAGGGGAGTACAATTATGGCAAGCACTGTGGGACGCGGATGAAACAGGGCGCAGGACACATGAGTTGATACCAAGCATTAGGGAACGGCTAAAGATGAAGTACTTTGAACCCACCAGAGGACTAATCCATGGACCTTACCCGGCATACTTATGTCGGTTCGGGAAAAGGGCCACACCCGCGTGTGAATGTGGCGAACCGGAGGGCACTCCCGATCATGTGATTTACGAGTGCCCCCTCTTCAATGATGTTACTTCTACACTACGAGACCAACTACCCGACCATGAAACATACCGCCTGATAAGACAAGAAGACACCTTCCAAACACTGAATAGACTTGCCAACGAGGTATGACAGAAAGTGTTGAGAGAATACATGAGGGAACAAAACTAAATAGCACAGATTACGACAAATACGTGCCCTACTCCCATACCGCCTGTGCGTGGATAGGCCGACCCTTTAGTCTGGAATCCGCCACGTACGGGATTAGGGGGAGTGGGGAATAAAAATAACCCGAATTTGACAATACACTGGAGATGACTTAGGTTAGAACTAGTTAGTAGGAATTAGACTAGAAATCTAGATTTAGGAACCTGCAGCGATTAACATCCTGGCCTGCCCAGTGTCAGGGGCACGCCCATCGGGATTAGCTCGATGGGCAGGGCAATAAAGTAGGTTTGTACATTGCTGACACATCTGTGACGCTGCAGGAAGTAGAATGTAGGTTTAGTTAAAAATCTTAGGAGATAAAATAAATAGCTGTATATAGTTGCCCATTGTAATTAGATTATAGCTCTCACGACTTAATATATTGTAATTAGCTGCTAATTGTAACTAACAGTAGCAAGTAAGACCCACTAATCAAATAAGGAGGTGGGTTGTGATGTATAAATATTATTGTTGATGGTAAATAAAGATTTTTTTAAAAAAAAAGTTCTACGGATCTGATGACCTCAGCTGTTGAGTGCTATAGTGCTCAGAGCCATTTGAACCATCTGAGTCAAGCAGTGCTTGGATGGTGTGTACAGGTACAGCTGCCCATGCAGCTTCAACACGATACCACAGTTCATCAAGAGAAGTGACTGCCGTGTTGTGACGAGCCAGTTGCTACGCCACCATTGACCAGACGTTTTATTTGGTGAGAGATCTGGAGAATGTGCTGGCCTGGGCAGCAGTCGAACATTTTCTGTATTCAGAAAGGCCCGTACAGGACCTGCAACATACGGTCGTGCATTATCCTGTTGAAATGTAGGGTTTCGCAGAGATCGAATGAAGGGTAGAGCCACGGGTCGTAACACATCTGAAATGTAACGTCCACTGTTCAAAGTGCAGTCAATCCGAACCAAGAGGTGACAGAGACGTGTAACCAATGGCACCACATACCATCACGCCGGGTGATACCCCAGTATGGCGATGACGAATACACGCTCCCGATGTGCGTTCACCGCGATGTCGAAAACACGGATGCGACCATGATGATGCTGTAAACAGAAACTGGATTCATCCGAAAAAATGACGTTTTGCCATTCGTTCAGCCAGGTTCGTCGTTGAGTACATCATCGCAGGCGCTCATGTCTGTAATGCAGCGTCAAGGGTAACCGCAGCCATGGTCTCCGAGCTGATAGTCCATGCTGATGCAAACGTCGTCGAACTGTTCGTGCAGATGGTTGTTGATTTTCAAACGTCCCCATCTGGTGACTCAGGGATCGAGACGTGGCTGCACGATCCGTTACAGCCGTGCGGAAAAGAGCCCTGTCACCTCGACTGCTAGTGATACGAGGCCGTTGGGATCCAACACGGCGTTCCGTATTACCCTCCTGAACTCACTGATTCCATATTCTGCTAACAGTCATTGTATCTCGACCAACGCTAGAGAGGCTACAATCCGACTTTTATCAAAGTCGGAAACGTGATGGTTCGCATTTCTCCTCCTTACACGAGGCATCACAACAACGTTTCACCAGGCAACGCCGGTCAACTGCTGTTTGTATATGAGAAATCGGTTGGAAACTTTCGTCATGTCAGCACGTTGTAGGTGTCGCCACTGGCGCCAACCTTGTGTGAATGCTCTGAAAATCTAATCATTTGCATATCACAGCATCTTGTTTCTGTCGGTTAAATTTCGCGTCTGTAGCACGTCATCTTTTTGGTTTAGCAATTTTAATGGCCTGTAGTGTAGTAGCCAGATGAATCATGGTACCTCAAAAAGAAACATGTACATTACTATTATTTGCACGATGATTCTGAAGGTGTAATCAGATTTACAATATATTTATTAGTTTAAAGTTTAGTATCTGACGGTAAATTATACAAGTAACACCCAGCAACGAATTTCCAAAATTTAAACGCTTCATCCGACTTCGTCTACCGACGTGTCTTTAGAAAGCTATTAGTGTAAACCTAAATTGGTATAAATTACAGGCATGTAACTTGAATAGTACATGAGTTATTAGAGGTCAAAGTGGCCGATTACTATCGATGGCGTCAGGCCTGAAGTACTCCATAGTTACACGAAAAGAAGGTAGCAGCATGCTTATAATTATATTTATCCATCTGTCTTTGTTTATATCCGATATATACTGTTCATGAAGAAACTGGTTAAATATTTACTGTGCTATAGAAAGCACAGAGACATTAGGCTACTGGCCTACCTTTTGTTCTGTTCCTTTCATATATGTTTATTTAATTTGTTTATGTATATAATAATGTGTGTTAGAACGTGTTTATGGTCTAGCCCTAGGAATATTTATTTAATTTCAAGTTATTTAAATGTAAATCCAGTATTTCGAAAGTGTTTCATTATGTTTGTGTGTGTGCGATGGCATGAAGACATGGTGCGAGCGCTCTAGCCAATCACAGCGCTCGTGAATGGGGAGACTGGATGAAAGCGATTTCGGGTGAAGAGTGCTTGGGGTACGGCACGGGACACGGGAAGTGCTGGACGTGACGGCGCGACGGACGCTCGGTCGCGGCAGAGACTTGGAGAGTGTGGAGCGGTTTGCGCGTGGTCCCGGCAGATAGAAATACTTTGTAGTGCCGACTTGTGCACTTGTGAGATTTCCGTGGCTTCTACAATGAAGACATAGTGTGCGTTTAGAAGTGAATATCTCGCGAGCTGTGTTGTTGTTCACAACTAATTACATGCTGTAAGAAACTATTGTTTCCCTGTTATTCAAATTATACCGGATGATCAAAACGTCAGTATAAATTTGAAAACTCAATAAATCACGGAATAATGTAGATAGAGAGGTACAAATTGACACACATGCTTGGAATGACATGGGGTTTTATTAGAACCAAAAAAATACAAAAGTTCAAAAAATGTCCGATAGATGGAGCTTCATCTGATCAGAATAGCAATAATTAGCATAACAAAGTAAGCCAAAGCAAAGATGACGTTCTTTACAGGAAATGCTCAATATGTCCACCATCATTCCTCAACAATAGCTGTAGTCGAGGAATAATGTTGTTAACAGCACTGTAAAGCATGTCCGGAGTTATGGCGAGGCATTGGCGTCGGATGTTGTCTTTCAGCATTCCGAGAGATGTCGGTCGATCACGATACACTTGCGTCTTCAGATAACCCCAAAGCCAATAATCGCACGGACTGAGGTCTGGGGACCTGGGAGGCCAAGCATGACGAAAGTGGCGGCTGAGCACACGATCATCACCAAACGACGCGCGCAAGAGATCTGTCGGACTTTTGTGAACTTTGTTTTTTTTTTGTTCTAATAAAACCCCATGTCATTCCAAGCATGTGTGTCAATTTTTACCTCTCTATCTACATTATTCCGTGGTTTATTAAGTTTTCAAATTTATACTGACTTTTTGATCACCCGGTATTTTATTTAATTGCTGGACCATCGACACCAATAAGTGTTTTGGAGAAACATACCTCATTCTCAAAAGTACTTGTACTATCGTAATCGTCATTTAAAGTCGTTAAGATAGTACCTGCGAATTTTATTTAATTGCAATCTTTCATTTATAAATTTATATGTTACATTCGTAATTCGCAATTGCGGAGTGATAGAAACCTTCGACCATTCGATTCATGTGTTTATTTTTATTGTATACTGTAGACTCAGCAGTATTTGGCCTGTAATGCGGCAACTACGTATCCCATTCCCTAGACAACGATACCAGCCAAAACTTTTAATATTTCAACGTTGAGCCGGAGGGTACGTGGTTGAGGGCCAGCACCTCACATCACACCATCACGGAGTTTTGCTTACCCATTCGATAGAGTGGACGCAAATTAGTCTAGTTAGAAATTCGTTTTATCGATGTGTATCAACAATGAAAGTAAAACACGAAGAATCATCAATACTCCGGCGACGACAGAACCACTACGGCCCACGCTGACTACTACTACCATACAACAGCGCAGCTCAGACAATATATTTATTTATTAGCACAAAAAATTTTGAATGCTTTCTACACTCACATTTTTCCGGTACCCCTGCGACACTCCGTAAAACAAAATAACAGGCGAAACGGTCGCTGTACGTGAGAAAGTCGAGGGAAGATGTAACTTGGAATGTCGGGAACGAGGCCGGAGATACAGAAGTTCCAAACGGGCGCTGCCAAATCGTAAGCGCTGGACCAGCGAGGAACACGGCTCTTAATTGAATCTCACTCACCCGCAGCCGGAACAGCGCCTCGGCCGAAAACATACGCTTCCATCGTCGCGAGGCAGTCCGCGGCCAGCCAAACTAGTTCCACTTTGCTACTGTACGGGAGTCGTTCACTTATTGTAGTCTTCAGTGTATTTGACAATCACAGCGTAGTACGCTATACTAGACGGCGAATGTGCTTCGGTATGAAGAGTACACCCTGTGTGCCCCAAGAACCCTTACTGGGACCTCTACACTGATGTGTCAAAAGTCATGGGATACCTCCGAATAGCCGGCCGCTGTGCCCGAACGGTTCTAGGCGCTTCACTCCGGAACTGTGCGCCTGCTACGGTCACAGGTTCGAATCAAGCCTAGGCATGGATGTGTGTGTGATGTCCTTAGGTTAGTTAGGTTTAAGTAGTTTCTAAGTCTAGGGGACTGATGACCTCAGATGTTAAGTCCCATAGTGCTCACAGCCATTTGAACCATACCTGCTAATATCGTGTCCGATCTCCTTTTGCCAGGGGTAGTGCAGTAGCTCGGCGTGAGCCGCCAGGTTAGCCGAGCGCGCTAAAGCGCTGCTTCCTCGACTCGGGTAGGCGCGCTGGCCCCGGATCGAATCCGCCCGGCGGATTAACGACGAGGGCGGTGTGCCGGCCAGGCTGGATGTGGTTTTTAGGCGGTTTTCCACATCCCCCTAGGTGAATACCGGGCTGGTCCCCACGTCCCGCCTCAGTTCCACGGCTCGCAGACATCTGAACACTTTCGCACTATTCCATGGATTACATAGTCGCAGACAGTTGGGGTACACTAATTCCTTCCCGGGGGTGTACGGGGTGGTGGCAGGAAGGGCATCCGGCCCCCCCTTCCACTGACATTGCCACATCCGATTAACCATGGCGACCCTGCGTATCCGCGGGAAAAACGGCATAAGCAAAAGAAGAGAAAGTGGAGTACCTCGACGTGGCATGGGCTCAACAAGTCAATGGAAGTCCTCTGCAGGAATACCGAGCTTTGCTGCCTCTGTAGCCATCCATAATTGCGAAAGTGTTGCCGGTGCAAGATTTTGTGCACAAACTGTCCTCTCTATTATGTCCCACAAATGTTTGATGTGATTCATGTCTCGCTATCTCGATGGCCAAATCATTTGCTCGATATGCCCAGAATGTTCTTTAAACAAATAGCGAATTATTGTGGCCCAGTGACATGGCGCGTTGTCGTCCATAAAAATGCCACTGTTGAATAGCAGCTAATAGTCTGCAAGTATCCGAATATAACCGTTTCCAGTCAATGATCGGACCAGAGAACCTAGTCCATTTCGTGTAAACATATCCCACACAATTATGGGCCACTACCAGCTTGACAGTGCCTTGCTAACAACTTGGGTCCATAGCTTCTGCGCCACACTCGAATCGTTCCATCAGCACTTACCAGCTGAAATCGGGAATCCTCTGACCAGACTACGGTTTTCCATTCCTCTAGGGTCCAACCGATATGGTCAGGAGCCCAGGAGAGGCGCTGCAGCCGATGTCGTGCTGTTAGCAAAGACACTCGCGTCGGTCATCTGCTGCCATAGCTCATTAAAGGCGAATTTCGCTGCACTCTCTTAATGGATATGTTCTTCGCACAGTCTACATTGATATCTGCGGTTATTTCACGCACTGGTGCTTGTCTATTAGTACTGACAACTCTACGCAAACACCGCTGCTCTAGGTCGTTAAGAGAACGCCGTCAGCCTCTGCGTTGTCCGCGATGAGAGATAATGCCTGAAATTTGGTATTCTCGAAACATGTGGAAGTGAGAGTTGAGTTTCATGTTAAAAAAAAAAAGGGCGAATATGTTCGGATGTCAAAATTTTTAAAAGGTGTTGAAAAAGGTAGAATGAAATAGCTGGTACCCTACTTTTAAGTCTGAGTCTTTTAAACAGCGGCACAAGGAGCATATTCGCCTTTTCTATGCTCTGACAGCGTTTCTCTGTTGATTCACTCATATGAAAAGAACTTTAAGGGTCAGTAAAATTTGATATAGTTTAGTCACGTGAAATTGAAACAACGCAAAAATAATATTACATGTCAGACCGGGTTTTATGTGCACAAAAATTTTGCATATGCTTTTATACCACATGGGCAACGGCCTTGCCACAGTGGATACACCGGTTCCCGTGAGATCACCGAAGTTAAGCGCTGTTGGGCGTGGCCGGCACTTGGATGGGTGACCATCCAGCCGCCATGCGCTGTTGCCATTTTTCTGGGTGCACTCAGCCTCGTGATGCCAATTGAGGAGCTACTTGACCGAATAGTAGTGGCTCCGGTCAAAGAAAACCATCATAACGACCGGGAGAGCGGTGTGCTGACCACACGCCCCTCCTATCCGCATCCTCAGCTGAGGATGATACGGCGGTCGGATGGTCCCGACGGGCCACTTGTGGCCTGAAGACGGAGTGCTTTTTTTTATACCACATGGTGTTCCCAGAACCCTCCTGATGATAACGGAGACACTTTATACCATATTTCTCCGTGCTACGTCACTTTATAAACCACAGTTCCGCCTCACGCCGGCTTTTATGTGCTTATTTTACTGCAGAAGGAAGGTAACTTTGAACCCTTGTTCCTCGTCCAAGATCGGGATCTTAGGAATATATCGTAAAAACTACAGCCATTTTCTGTGCATGGGAGTCTTGGAGTCCGCGGCTCGGCTTTGGTAAACAAAAGCTACGTTTTTGGAGTTTTTCTCGATAACTAAAAAAATTTTAGAAAACGGGAATACGGTACTTCTAGATAAATCCCTAGAGAATATACTGTTAAAATGTTGACAATTGGCCGCAATTAGTTATTATTTCTATATCCTCTGTTGACGGCGAAAAAATGGTTTTCTCAGAAACCGTCCATGAACTAAATGGTGCTTCCATAACCACCTTAAGGCGAACCGTGGACCACATCTAATGCAAAATGAAGCACCCGATTTCTTCCATTTACCTCATCTGGAGGAAGTGTATAATATTCAGAATTGACCCTGTACTGTGAGATAGAGTAAGACGATCCTTCTGTTGGATACACAAATTGTCCCTAGCCCATGGGCTAGCCAAAACAAATGACCCTATCTTTCTAACCCCAATAGAACCGGTAGAATGAGCCCCGAAAAAAAACCATTTTTATACGCGGCGTTTTGGAACATATTGGTAGCGGATACTGTTTACCGATACGTCGGTATCACAGCAAATAAAATCAGAGCGCTCCTTGAGAGGTCTTGCACTGAAACAAAAATGACCTATTTTAGGCACCTTATCAGAATACATGATTGCTGGAAAAGACCATAATTCCGGGGAAGATCGAAATTACGAGGAGAAAGGACGGTAAAAAATGAAATACAATGATGGCATTATAGAAGTAGTGGATCCCTATCTGGAAAGTCTTCGGGAGATAATTCAGGAGAAGAAATTAGTTCATGGAGTCATGGAGAGTGGGAATCAACTGAAGAGAGAGAGGGGAAGAGAGAGAGACCGATTTAAATTACTCGTCTTCTTATTGCTACGGATGTGGGTTGTTCCCGTCAGCAGTACACCAATACGTAACTCTTGCCTCGCGCCGTGTTGGTATTTCCGCTGCACAAAACATTATAACCTGTCAGTTCTCAAGCAGGAAGCTTTCGTAGGTGCGAACATTTCGCCTGTTTCAGAAAAAAAAAGTAATTATGGCCCTAATAAAAATTAAAACAGATTTAGGGACAAGGAGATTTAAACGATGTCTTTATCTCAGAATTTTTATATGATTGTTTGTAGGAGATAGAGACACTGAACATCGTACTTGTTGCGGGCCAAAGGTAAACAAAGTTCCAAAAATACGCCGTTTACGGATAGTTATTCACAGTAAATGGGCAGAGCGATAGGCAACTTTGGAAAGATTCGTTGCCGAAATGTCTAGTAGTGGTACAACATGCCTCCGTCACGCATCGATTGGTGAACCAGCGGAGCGTTATTGCAGATGTACTGCCTAAGTCGTTGTGGATTTCATTACGATTATCAGACGACGCTACTTTCCTACAGACAACGGCATGTACGAGTGATAATGGTGTTGATACATGTTTTGTGAATTGGCAGCTGCAGTTTAAAGTCGACGAGTACTGTCTGCAGGCAGCCACCGCAGGGCTTTGCTCTTCGTATCGATAGAAAATAGTTGTATAGACTGTATGTACTACAAATATCACGTAAATAAAATTCAAGGACGAGGAGGAGGAGATAACTGTTCAACGTCCCGTCGACAACGAGGTCATTAGAGACGGAGCACAAGCTCGAATTAGGGAAGGATGGGGAAGGAAACCGGCCGTGCTCTTTCTAAGGAACCATCCCGGCATTTGCCTGAAGCGATTTAGGGAAATCACGGAAAACCTAAATCAGGATGGCCGGACGCGGGATTGAACCGTCGTCCCCCCGAATGCAAGTCCAGTGTGCTAACCACTGCGCCACCACGCTCGGTTAAAAAAAAAAATTCAACTGAGACATAGATCTATACAGGGTGTTTCAAAATTACACTGACAGACTTCGAGGGGATTCAGAAGGTGGATTGAGGATAGGAATCCGTGTACGGTAACGTCATCCAACGACGCTACAGAGCGTTAAAGTTACCGGCATGGGCGCCTATATACTCGTACGTATGTAAATACAGGCTGATTCCGTGATGATGTTTCAAATTTTCTGGGATGATAGAGGTGGGTAACAGTATCAATTTGAGGTAAGAGACCCTGGTCCGGAAACGAAGGAGTCAAAAGTTATAAGCGAAAATCTTTCTGATACCTATGACAGTGTACTGTTGTTGCTACGATTGTAGGGTCGGCAAGATTCAGAGGTGGTAGTATAGATCCAAACCAGAAACAAATGTCCATTCAACAAAGACTCTGAAGTGCGTATCTTAGGAGTTATGAGCAGTTGTTCATCCTCGCTACTGTCCAGCGCATCTCCTCTGTTGAACAAGTGCTCATAGCACTTAAGGCTGCCATTTCAGAGACCATGTTTACTAGATATATTTTCCTTGTTTTGGTCCAAAATGGTTCAAATGGCTCTGAACACTATGGGACTTAACATCTTAGGTCATCAGTCCCCTAGAACTTAGAACTACTTAAACCTAACTAACCCAAGGACATCACACACATCTATGCCCGAGGCAGGATTCGTACCTGCGACCGTAGCAGTCCCGCGGTTCCAGACCGAAGCGCCCAGAACCGCACGGCCACCGCGGCCGGAGTTTTGGTCCATACTGCCACCTCTGACACTTGCCTACCCTACAGTCTTCACATTAGTATCGGTACATATATTCCACTATCAGAGGTATTACAACGATTATCGCTTATAGCTTTCGACTCGCTCTTTTCCAGGCTAGGTTACCTTACCTCAAATTGATACATTTATCATTCTCCATCATTCCTGCAACTTTGTAATATAATCACGGAATCACCCTGTATACATGAATATATACAAGCGCCGGCGCCTGTAACTTCGATGTTCTGTAGCGTTGTTGGATTACGTTACCGTACAGGGGTTCGTATCCTCATTTTCAAAAATTGATCAAATGGCTCTGAGCACTATGGGACTTAACATCTGAGGTCATCAGTCTCCTAGAACTTAGAACTACTTAAACCTGACTAACCTAAGGACATCACACACATCCATGCCCGAGGCAGGATTCGTACCCGCGACCGTAGCGGTCGCGCGGTTCCAGATTGAACCGCCTAGAACTGCTGGGCCATATCCTCATTTTGTTCCTCAAGACACCTTCTACACCTCCTCGCAGTTTTTCGGAGCAATTTTGAAACACCTTGTATATATTTATGTCTCACGTGAATTTTGTATTTTTTACGTGATATTTGCAGTAGATACAGTCTATACAACGATTTTCTGTCGCTACGAAGAGCAGAGACCTGCGGTGGCTGCCTGCAGACAGTACTCGTCGAGACAACGTCGAAACTTTCGACTTTAAACTGCAGATGCCAGTTACTTTAAGTTAGACTATAATGTCCCCAATTCACAAAGCATGTCTCAACACCATTATCACTCGTACATGCCGTTGTCTGTAGGAAAGTAGCGTCCCCTGATAATCGTAATGAAATCCATAACGACTTAGGAAGTACTTCCACTCTATGTGCGAGTGTGCATCTACAATAACTCTCTGTTAGTTCACCACTTGATCTGTGACTGAGGCATCTTGTACCAGTACTAGACATTTCTTTTCCTGTTCCACTCGCAAATGGAGCGAGTGGAAGAAGACGGTCTGCATGCCTCCGTGCGAGCCCTAATTTCTCGTATCTTGTCGTCGCTTGTAAGTAGGCTGTTTAGGTTCTCATATTGGTAACGCCACCGCCACCTAGCGCTCTGTATTAAAATCACTGACTGTGCTGTGTGCAGTCTGTGGCTGGGTGGCATTGTTGGAATTTGCTATTGTAGTTTTGGGCAGTTGGCTGTTAACAGCGCGTAGCGTTGCGCAGTTGGAGGTGAGCCGCCAGCAGTGGTGGATGTGGGGAGAGAGATAGCGGAATTTTGAGAGCGAACGATCTGGACGTGTGTCCATCAGAAAAAGTAAATTTGTAATATTGGATATCATGGACTGATATATATATTATCACTTTTGAACACTATTGAGGTAAATACATTGTTTGTTCTCTACCAAAATCTTTCATTTTCTAACTATACCTATCAGTAGTTACTGCCTTCAGTAGTTAGAATCTTTTATTTAGCTTGCAGTAGTGGCGCTCGCTGTATTGCAGTAGTTCGAGTAACGAAGAATTTTTGTGAGGTAGTGATTTGTGAAACGTATAGGTTAATGTTAGTCAGGGCCATTCTTTTGTAGGGATTTTTGAAAGTCAGATTGCGTTGCGCTAAAAATATTGTGTGTCAGTTTAGTGTTGATCAGAATAAGTAAAGAGAGTAATGTCTGAGTACGTTGTTTTGCTCAGCTGTTTGAAAATCAAATAATGTAAGAGGTTTATCAACACAGTAATTCATTAATTTTTCTAAGGGAACGTTTCATATGTCGACCCTTAGCCGAGGATACCTCACTGATTTTTTCCTGTAGTTTGTGTAATTAGTGTAGCTATTGTTTATTGCTAGCGCGTAATTATAGAGAGAATTTCTTTGTAGTTGTAGTTTTTCATTGTTGTACAGTAAAACAGTTGTGGCATGCATGCAGATTTGCGCCAAGTATTTCGCAGTTGCGCTTGCAGTTAACTAGATATTATTTTCAGTACTATGTTAATGTGTTTTCTTATTTTGCTCTTCAAATTGTGCTTTTCTGTGTTATTGTGTGAAATATTGTGACAATAATGGCGTGTGAAAAACTTAATACTAGGCTCCAAAGTAAACTAAGAAATGACAGTGAAGACGAAAGCAGTGCGTCAGCGCCACCGTGTAATGAATTAACTAATGTTCAAAGTAGTAATTTGGTAATTGTGCATAGGGAAATGGAGCGGGCTGCAAATAATGGTGCAGACAGTGAAACAATTACTGAACAGGGAAGCATTATCGATCGATCGGTCAGCAACAGCTCGCCTCAGGAATACGAAATGACAGGACACCATCTTGTAAATACTGTAGATTCAGGTTTTGGGTCCTCACCGGCTTCTCAAATAAGTCAAGACACATTTTCTGCTTTACAAAATGCGAATATTGCCGGTTCAAATGCACTGCCGAATAGCACTGAGGAACATGTTTCAGACACCGGTGCATTGTTATTACAGTTAATGCAACAAATGGGACAAAGGCTACAAAAGTCAGACACAATGCTTGAACAAACTCAGAAACAAATGGGACAAAATCTTCAAAAGTTAGACACAATGGAACAAAATCAGAGACAAACACAGCAAAAGCTTCAAAAGTTAGACACAATGGAACAAAATCAGAGACAAACACAGCAACAGCTTCAAAAGTTAGACACAATGGAACAAAATCTTCGGAAGTTAGACACCACACTTGAACAAAAACGTGAAGATTTAACTACTGAGTTACGTAACATTGAATCGAAATGTCAAAAAGTCTGTAATGACGTAAAAACACAAATTTGTGAGCACTTTCAACCTATTTTTTCGCGGCATGAAAATGCATTACAGGATCACGAAGCAGCCATAAAAGAACTGCAAACTATTGTTCATGAAAATCATGAGACCTTGCAAGCTAAAACTGACTCAGTTGCATCTACCGATTCGGTTATGCAACTTGCAAAAACTCGGGAAAACTTAAAGGACACAGTAGATACTCTGAAAATTGGTTCAGAAAGACACATGGAGGAAATTAGTTCCTTATCAGAGAAAGTAGTTAAACGCAATTTTGTCATATGATGACATGTTGGAGACCGTGGCTGTTTTTGAAGACAAATGTTGATGGTGTTAAGACAGCAACCAGCCACAAATTTACTTTGAGTTCCTTTATTCAAAGGAAACCGTTACCGGTTTCGAATCGTTGCGATTCATCATCAGACGGTTTACACGCTTTCTTTCTACATTTGGTGTGTTTTTATAGATTAATTGTCCTAAAATATAAATAAAACATAATTACAAACACGCTACACACAGATGGTTGCGTTGCAGATTTTCGTTGCATGTGACTTACGTGAAACGTCGGTTTCGAGTGTTTGTTTCCATAACGTTCATCCAATCGATGTAAATGCATTCGCACTGCATCCTCGTTGTTGCACACGTAATAGTTCTCACTGTACACTTTAGATTTGTCGCTGAGATCATTCCAACCACGCACCACATGTTTTGGTACATACAAAGAGCTTACAAACATATAGGTGTCACAGATGCTATAATATATCGTAACATTAGACGATGATGTCCTATGTTTGGAAAGAATCATATATTCTTTTACAAAACTGTAATGTCTTTTACATTAGTACAGAGAGATTTTTTTTTGTTTTTTGTTTTTTTTTGCTAATTTAATTGTAAAGGTTTTTATATATATTTAGAACTGTATTGGTAAAATAGTACATTATTTTATTACATTTGGCAGCATGAGAATTATAGTAACATATAAATTTTCCACTTGATCTGCAGATAGGTGTATTAATATTATTTGCTATGGAGGCTGGAAAGTAATTTTTGAAAATTTTTCAGGAAAGGGGTGTTAGCCAACTCTGTTTGTTCGTTAAGGATATAGTCTGGGGTGCTGTTTTTGTGCGTGTGTATTTCTAATTCTTCTAATATATTCATAGTGGCCCCTTTTTCTGTTAGATGTAAAATCTTTAAATTGTCCTCAATGTTTGCTACTGAATGGTTTTCTTCAGCAATATGGGCTGAAAATGCTGATTTGTTCAAGTTACCAAGTCTTAGAGCGTCAATATGTTCTTTATATCTAATTTCAAAACTTCTGCCTGTCTGTCCAATGTAGAATTTTGGGCATGTATCACATTTGAGTTTGTATATTCCTGATTTACGGTAGGGACTCTTGGAGGTGTTTACATCATGGATCACTTTTTGTTGTAATTTATTATTTGTGGAAAATCTGATTTTGATATTTTTCTTCTTTTTAAATAAGTTTGCTATTTGGTATGAAAATGGGCCTATGTATGGGAGAGTAGCATATTTAGGTTTGGCTTCAGTGGCACACTGCTTTGGCTTGAAGTGACTGCTGTGAGGTGGATCTGTGGGTTTTGTCTGCATTTTCTTGTGGAGTTTTTCTATTATTGTGGGTTTATATTCATTATTATGAGCAACTGTTTTAATTATCTTGATTTCATTTTGCTGGTCTGTGTCACTCATTGGTACTTTTTTAATTCGGTGTAGCATTGTTCTGAAATATGCCATTTTTTGTTGGCGGGGGTGGCAAGATGAGTTGCTAATACTGACATCTGTTGTGGTAGGTTTTCTGTAAATACTGAATTGATGTTTATTGTTACTATTGCAAATTTTCAGGTCAAGAAAATGACCAGGCCTAGGCCGTAGATTTGATCATAAAAGTCGTTCATCTTCTGTTCACTGCAATTTGAAATGTAACCATTTGACGTCTCTGTAGTCTGTTTCTAAACATGGCTTCAAAGTTGGTGTGTTCCTTGGATTCTTTTTAATAACTTTGCTTCGACTGGGGTGGGCGTGTGAGCAAGGGGCATAATGCATGCTATTAATCTTGTTTTGATGGGCAGGAGGAATATGCTGCAGGTGTCTTCATATCTACAATCATAGCTTCAGCCATCGACCACTACATCTGGGAACATCCAGGCAGTTTTTCAGCAAGCCGGAATGGAGGATGTTGTCACACTGTAAAATAAAAGAATTGTCCTTATCTTTCCATGCCACTTTGTCTATTTTTGAACTCTGAATGCCACAAGTTAAAATCGCTTCATCTTTTTCGTACTTTTTATTAATTTTGTAGCTGTTGGAGCACTATTTCTATTCATTAAACTATAAAAAATAAAAATAGTTCTTATTGCTCAAATAGTGTATTAAACATTTATTTACCTTCAGATTTACCCCTTCAGCGCTTTGTATATAGCTTCACACGTTTCCGGAATATTTATTTACTTTGTTTAATATGCACTATGGGATTCGAGCGCTGTATTAACAACTAGAGTAGCTCCCTCCCGTGTCAAGAAATCGCAGTTCGCTGGGAGCCTGTCTTCTGCACATCTAGCACTTCTCAAGTGAGTAATCTGTTTTATAATACGAGAAGCTAATTTACTGAGCAAATACTGAAATGTACTCTCATCCACTCGTAAGTAATTTGTATAACAGTTGACATCCTCCACTTGCAGCTCTCGAAACAAATTTTATTGAATGCTTTTACTATCTCGATGCAGTACCCATGGCTTCAGCCAAGTATATTTCCTTTTTGTCCGCCGTTTTTCTTTCAAATGTACACATAGTGCAGTTGTGGTACTAACAACTGTAGTGCATAATAACAAGTTGCTTTTCGACATCTTGAAATCTGACGAAAAATATGACAACAGTGTAATACTTCATTTCAGCACCACGTCAAAGATCTTTGTCAAAGTAATGTGACGAATATTTCTTTGTCAAAGAATTATGATAGTGTAATACCAGCCTGAGTGTTGCATGATCAGTGGGCGGTCAGTGCTTTGACCATTTCATTTCTCTGCACCAGTGTCTCATGGAGATGTGGTGTTTCTACACCACGAGCTGAGAGGTTCTCATTTTCCATTACTGCAAAACTAGGAAAACAACACTGAGCCATGGAGGTAAAGGGAGAGGAAGTACACTCGAAAAAAAGAAGGAATTAACCGAACGAGACGGAAATCAGTAGAAGTGATTTACATAATAGACAAACAAATGATTACAATTTCAGAAAAACTGGATGGTTTATTCAAGAGAAAGAGCTTCACAAATTGAGCAAATCAATAACGTGTTGGTCCACCTATAGCCGTTAAGCAAGCAGTTATTCGGCTTGGCATTGATTGATAGAGTTGTTGGATATCCTCCTAGGAGCCAGAGAGCTGAGGGCCTGTAACCAAATTGTCTGCGTGCTACATATACTCGACCTGCACCTGAAGTCATGGCCTAGGATGCCATTTCATGTGACATCAAAAGCACTCTCATGATTATCCCATGCACCCTGTCTGCTAATTTGTACGTCAGTCTGGCGATTCGATCTTTTGTACTGCCAATCATGAATCGCATTCCAGGGGGTGTTTTCCAACAGGATAACGCTCGCCTACACACTGCTGTTGTAACCCAACATGCTCTGTGAGATTGTCGACATGTTGCGTTGGCCTGCTCGATCACCAGCTCTGTCTCCAGTACTGCACTTATGGAACATCATCGGAGGACAATTCCAGCGTCATCCACAGCCAGCATTATCCGTCGCTATATTGACCGACCAAGCGCAACAGGCATGGAACTCCATACCACAAACTGACATCCGGCACCTGTACAACACAATGCATTCACGTTTGCTTGCTCCCATCCAACGTTCTGTTGGTTATAGTTGTTATTAATGTACCATCATTTCACATTTGCAATGGTTTATCTCGCGCTCACGTTAACCTATGATCTCGCAATGTTAATCATTTAAATATATTGTAACACGCCTGAGGGTGCAAATGGCGGGGGACAGTTAAACTGGTTGTCACTTCAGACCGTGCGCCCTGTCCACACCATGTACCTGATAATCCCTCGGTGGTCGTATTGTTCTGCTGCACACTGCTACTGGCTTGCCTGAAATTATGAATCCGAATATGCAAGCCGGTTTAGGGGAGCCACTCAACGTCAAGCACAACACTGTGCTACTTCTGGTATGACCGTCTATATTCTGAGACGATAAGAAATAACAGGTTGCACTGATTGCATTCTAAGTCATAAGTATTGATGCCAACTTCTAGATGATCATCTGTCCACAATATCACTTGGTCGAGCGTACGCGTAACCGACACGATTGGGTGATTGTTGATGATGCGGAAGCCGAATGATCGAACGAAAGTTCTTACGCTCGCCTCACATACGGATATCTGGTGCCAGTCCTCCTTGACACTAGTGATAATATAACCCTGTTCATAAAGTTAATTTACAGTTCACAGTTCTCAATTGTACGAGCGTGCGCGTAACCGTCGCGGCGCGGTTGATTGTTGATGAAGCAGAAACGCGATGAGCGAACGCACGTTCTCACGCTCGCTACACGACACTGCCATTTAAATGCTCTCTTTTTTTTATAAATAGTATTACTGATTCACATTAGTTCATCTGGGAGACGGAATACGACGCGGATGATTGATACTGTATGACACTCAACGTGGGGATACACAAACACGTTATCGGCGGCATTGTTCATTTTTAAATACATCATTACTCACTTTCGTCTGAAACACTTCCATATTTCATCACACTACTGTAATAGCACATGTAGCAACACTTAAACTTCCATAATAGCAATACCTCTCACATGCAGAGCTACCCACAACACAACAGTTCCGTGTCCCTAGCTCGACTCTGCAAACGCGCTGCCCGCAAAGATACTCCGCAACTAAGCCAGGGATATGACAATACGCTTACAATGTTAAGCTGGTTTTACACTAGCAAGTCGCTTGCAGAAATTATTGCTGCAAGTTATTGCGATCCACTTGTAGCTGTGTTTACACTACAACGCAAGAATTAAGCAAGATTCTTCCGCAAGTTCGTTGGCAAGAAACTTGCGTCAACAAGTTGCTGATACTGTTTACATATGCTTTCAGTATCACTACGAGTGTCTGCCGAAGTATAAAATGACAAGTAGGCGTGTGAGATATGCTTCTGCTCTTGTAATTGTAATGAAAAACGTGAAAAAGAGAAAGAGAAGTATTTGGGTTAGAGAGTGGATAATGAGAAGATCGCAATATGGTGCCTATAATAACCTTTTGCAAGAACTTAGAATCGAGAGCATGGATACTTTTGAAAACTTTTGCAGAATATCCTCAAATGATCTGGAGTGTTTGTTGACTTTAATAGCGCCCGTCATATCAAAACGAGACACAAAGTTCCGTACTGCTATTTCAGCAAAGGAACGTTTGCTTGTCACTCTACGATTTATAGCTACAGGGGAGCTACGAATAAAATAGGCCTTTTCATTTATTTGTGTGAAATATAAACCAAAAAAGTTTAAATTTTGAAATCTTTTCTTTGTAGGAGACTCATAAAAGTCCCTGATGTACTTGTTTCGTATTCCGGTCAGCACGATTTCTCTGATCGTACCGGACGTATGTAGAGCCATTTTTGACGTATTGAAAAGGGAAAATTATTTGAAGGTATGTGAAAACACAACAACGAAATTAAATTTTTATTGAAATAAAGTGCATTTTATAGAATAATATACTTATAAAATGTTTTTTTCTAATGCTCATAAAATGGAAAGTGACTAGCTAATTAAATAGAACATGTAATAATTACACATCATCTGTTTCTAGACTCCTAAAACAACAAGCGAGTGGTTGCAGGTGGCAAAGGGGTTTGAAGAGAACTGGAACTTTCCACACTGCATTGGGGCATTGGATGGGAAGCATATTGTGATGCAAGCTCTAAAAGACAGTGGAAGCTATTATTATAATTATAAACATTGCCACAGTTTTGTTTTATTGGCACTTGTAGATGCCAATTACAAGTTGTTATACATGGATGTAGGCTGCAATGGAAGAGTTTCGGATGGTGGTGTATTCAGTACCTGTTTCTTATCTTCAGCCTTGGAGCAAGGACATCTTGACATTCCTCTGCCCAAACCACTCCCTGACGGAGAAAAGGACACCCCCTATGTAATCATTGCAGATGATGCATTTCCAATGAGGTCATATTTAATGAAGCCCTGTCCATTCCATAACCAACCTGGTCCGAACAAAGTGTTTAATTACATGTTATCGAGGGCCAGAAGAGTTGTGGAATTTTTTTTGGACACATTGCACAACGGTTTAGGATACTGAGGCGTCCATTGTTACTAGGTCCTGAGAAAACTGTAACAATAGTTTCTGCTATATGTGCCCTACACAATTTCTTAATGGACAGGAAAGATGGCAATTATGCAGACCGAAGTAATTTTGATGTAGAGGATGTACAGAATGGTGAGGTAATAGGAGCCTCATCGAGGAATGAAGAGCAAGGAACACACAATTTAATCCCCATTCAAAAAGGACAATGTAACATAAATTCTAATGATACTAGAGCAATTCGTGAAGAATTTATGAATTACTTTGTATCGCCATTAGGTGAAGTACCTTGGCACTACAAATACATTTAAAATGTAAACTGTACACTTGGAAAATATATTTGCTGCTTGCGACTTATCATTTATAGCCTTACCATTAAGTTCAATAGTGATGTTCTCCTTTTCTGTGGCTGGCTGTCCCAGCACTCATTTCACTACATTCCATATGGCCCTAAGCATGTTTTCGGAATTACTGATTTCTGACATTACATACATGTTCCTGGACTTTATAGTAAAGTTTCTCAATAATTTTGAGTATTTTTTTGTAACGTGCAATTTACTGCAGGACCAGTTGAACACTTATTTACTTAATATTAAATTGCAAATATTGGCTGCAGTTAAAAGAAGTATAAAGCCTATAAATATCTGCCTAGAAGCCTCTTAGTAAGTAGTGAAATTCAGTTTAAGAACAGAAGAATTGGAGCTTGCACTACTTGACACAAGTTGTGCATAATTTTGTTCCACATGGTCATAATGTATGGGCACTCAATGTACTTACAGCTTCACAGAAGACAGAACACCATGTGTATGGTATGCTGTGGTGCAGTAGGATGTTCTATGAAATCAACTATTAATGAATAATATATTTACAAATTAACAATTATGATGAACAAACAAGGAATCAGTCTATATTTTGGTTTCTTTACAGAACTTATCTTACCTTTGTGTAATACCTTTAAATTGTGAACTGTGTGTCTTATATGCTTATTCCATTCCAACCCTTAACACATTTTTAGAAACAGGAGAATAATCATTCATATTCCATTTACATTATGGCACTCTTGTCGTGTATAAAATCTCACATTTGGAGAACTGTATACTATTTTATTCATAGAAATTGTAGATGTAGTCAGTGACAGTACAAAGTAACATAATGGCACTGGCCCAACTGCATTTAAGGAATCAATATGTAAACTGGTTCCTCCAACATTACTGCAAATTGGATATTCCCGGCCTTTTAGTAAGGAAATTCAGCTGGGTAATGTCAGCAGGATTGGTATTCATAATACTTGACAATTTATGTTCAATATTTTGTTCTGGATGGTTGCAATATGTAGGCAAGCTTTTTTATTGGAGGGTAACATGGAAATGGCAGCAAATATGTCCGATAGACTATATTTGACACGCAACCAAACATTTCAATTTTGAAATAAACTATAGTCTGCACAATACAATTTACACAAGGAGCTGTGGAGGCAAAGAAAGGATCACAACCTACCTTTGAGATTCTTTACAAAAATTCTTTCCTTAATTGCAGTTTTGAAAATAACTGTTCTGCATATAACTTTCACTAGGAGATCCAGGTCAGTTAGGAATTGAAACCCACTTTGCTTCTTTACAAAAATCCTTCGTTTCAATTTTGAAATATTTTGCACAGTACAGTTTCCACAAAGAGTTGTGTAGGCCAAGAAACTAAGCACAGCCTACCATTCAATTTCTTTATGAATTGTCTTTCATTTGTTATTAATATAATCTTACATTTGTGGCTAATTATTTTGGCACAGCATCGGAATACAACAACTTCTCATACAATCAGTGTTAGTGTACCATATTCAAGTTTCTAGCTAATAATCATACAGATTTAATAAGCATTTACTGTTCCTATATGTCAAACATTTAAAAAAATCAGTTTCTGAAGATGTTATTTGTAAGACCTTAACAAAAGCCCACAATGTACACATTCCAGTGAGCCTAAATTCACCAATCATTACAGGTTTACTGAGCCATTTTTTTAAGGTCGGAAGGTTATTGAATAAACACTACATTCTGAAAATAAAATAATGTTTTATTTTGGTATCATACAGATATTCTATTATCATTAATCTATGTTTATAAAATCTGTAACATTAAGTATGCATTGACTTGCAACACTTGTCTCTCTCACTGGCGAAACTGGAGCAGATGGTATTTCTGCACTGTCAATCTCGCTTATTTCAATGATGTTGTACAGAATCATTATTTTTAGTTTGTTTGCATTTTTTTCATTCTTTAGTGACCGCAGCTCACTAGCCACATAATCTCCGAAGGTTTGGAAAGCATCAATTTCAAAAAAATGGTTCAAATGGCTCTGAGCACTATGGGACTCAACTGCTGTGGTTATCAGTCCCCTAGAACTTAGAACTACTTAAACCTAACTAACCTAAGGACATCACACACATCCATGCCCGAGGCAGGATTCGAACCTGCGACCGTAGCAGTCCCACGGTTCCGGACTGCGCGCCTAGAACCGCGAGACCACCGCGGCCGGCCATCAATTTCCTGGCCCAGAATTTTTTCTGTCTTTTCAATGAGCCCATTACCACTTCCTTTACTCTCCTTTCTTTTTCGTTTCTTCCCTTCATTAGCAACAGGCACATCATCTCCTATAACTATTTCTTCTTCCTGCAGAAAGTAACAAAATTGAATATAACAGCAGATCAAGGAATACAAGAGGCAAACAAATGGAACATAACTAAGTTTCTGTACAGTGTTGATAGACTTCACTGGAAGCATATTGCTCATACTACAACCAAAAGACAGTTAAGGTTATTAGAATTTAAGTTCACAATGTAAAATGTGACTAATACATATTAATTATACTATTTTGTACTATCTGTGTTAATGTTATGCGAGAACAACTATCGTGTATTAAGTAAAACAGTCAGCAATCAGAAGATTGTTTTAAACATCACAGGGCTTTACAAGCCCTGGTTCTGTTGGTGGTGGTGGTATTATGAAAATAATTTGTTTACATTCCCGAAAACTGGATCTACTTAATACTATGCCTAATGATCTTACTGCAAATGTATAATTCCACATGGCAATCATATTTGCATAGACTGATATAGTTAGTTAGTTTCATGTTATGTGGATCATTTAGTATGATAAATTGTAATGATGTGGAAGGAGTCATTTTACGTAGCAAATTAATTTGTGAACATGTCTACACGCTTAACATTTAGAAGGTGTATATATTTTTATATCCATAAAAGTCTATAACATACAAACTAGTTAGTACCCACCACCTACTGCACATCACAGTAAAAGAAATTCTTCTACGGAAAAGGAGTTGTCAAAGAGAAACTTTTTCCGTTTGTTTTCAATTTTTTACTTTGCTATCTACCAGACACTTCATATCACTGTGTAAGTAGTCAAAACTTTGTGTTGCGGCATGGTGCACTCCTTTTTGCGCTGAAGACAACTTTAATGTAAAGTAATGAATGTAATTTCATTAAGGCATAAATATACTGTGAAGCAGTAGTCAGAATGCCCAATACCTTAAACAGGTGTCTACGGGATGATTGTGGGTGAGCATCGCATATTATTCTTACAGCACGCTTTTGGACAATGAAAACTTTCTTATTTAAATATGAGTTGCCCCCAGAACACTATTCCATATAACACTCTATGAAAATATGTCAACTTACTGATTTGTCTCTCCCCAATGATTCTAAGTTCAAATGTGGATGAACTGAGTTGTTCTAGGAATCCAAAATGTGCTTTTACCAGTTTAAATTTTCATCAATATGGACACCTAAGAATTTTGAAGTTTCCAACCAATTCATTATTTCCTCACCATCTATTAACTTATCACTGGTGTAGTACACACCTGGATGTGCAGGACTGAATTTTTTTTCTTTTTAAATTGAGGGTGGGACCATTTGCAGAAAATCAGGCAATGATACTTTTAAGAACACTGTTTACCAATACTTTTGTTGAAGAATGCTTGGATTGATTTCAGTACTAGCGTCATCGACAAAAAGAACTAATTCTGCTTCTTGGATATTAGCTGGAAGGTCATTCACCTATATGAGGAACAATAATGCTGGAAGGAGATAAGTGTTATGCTGAAGCATTCACTAGACAAATACTACACAGATACTTAATTATTGGGCTCTGAACAGTGATATTATGATAGGCATTCATTATTAAGTGTTATAGGAAGCCTTTAAAAAATAAGAACCCACCCAAATCATCATTTCCACAAATATTGAGGCAACAGACAGTGGTGCAAAAACAAGGGTCTCAAACATCGCAGTATTTAGCAGTTAATTCTCTAACATAATACAGATAGGTGGTAAAAGTCATAAAATTGAAATTTCACAATGAAGAGTAGCCTCCCCACTTTTACTTCCCAACAAGGAGCTACAGTAAACAAACAAGGAATCCCAGCTTAACTTCACAGCTACTTACCTTTGTTGATAGCGAAGATATTCTGTTAGAGGTTGTGGCAACACGTCTTTCTAGAAATTTCATTGCAGAAAAATACAGCCACCGAGAATCCGAAACTATGCCAGGAGAGCCGCTTTTTATTTTTTGCAGTTTCCTAACTTCTTGAGAAAATTGGGTCTTCAAGTTATGCCACTTTCTTTGTACCTCTTTCACTGATGTGTTGAATATTGACGAGATTTCATTCAATGCCCACATTTTTTTCACTCTATCCTTAAAGTCCCGGTTATGTACATCTCAAATTTCGGGGTAGCTCTCCACGGCTTCAATAAAATTTTCTGTGTCCTGCTTCGTCCATTCTCGTTTCTCCTCAATTTCTGAAATTTGTTGCCATATAATACGTGAGATGGCTGCATAAAATTAAGTCACCACATTAAGAAAACTGTTAAACATAAGTGTTATGCAGACAACATACTTACTATAACTTGCGCTTCCTATTTGCAGGAAATAATAAATCCTAAAAGCTGCAAGTTACTTGCGTATACCTCTTGCGTGGTGTTCACACTGGAGCGGAAAACGTGCAGCAAGTCACTTCCGCAATAAATTGCTACGGTCGCAAGTCGACTTGGCGATAAGTTTACTCTCGCAACTCGCTCGGCAAGTTCCTCCGCGCAAGTAAATTGCTGCAATATGTAGCTAGTGTAAACCCAGCATTACCTAGATAAATGTGTTTCCTAAATTTCGTTACTATAAATTAAATTTTTTTGGTGTTGCAGATTTTTTTTCCATCTGTGTACAAAAAGAGAGTTCAAATGGATGTAGGGTGACGTCGTTAAGCAGATCTCCACAGAATGTACCACATCAACATCAACAACCTGCAAGATATCTTTCAGTGTGTAGCTTTCGGTCCTTTATTGTTCCTTTCACGAGTGGCGAGTGGGAAGAATGATTTGTCGGTGAAGGTCGGTGAAGATAAAACAAAAGAAATGAAAGCTGCAAAAATATGAAAAACGAAAATTGTAAGATGTACGACCTGTTTTAAAACATCAGGTAACAGGTCCATAATTTGTCAATAAATAAGTAAATGAAATGAAAAGGTCTGTATTACATTTAATTTTTATGATTTTCTCGTCTTGATCATCTTGTGAGACGTACATGGGAGGAAGTAGTGTGCTGCACTACTCTTCTCAGAATGGACGCTTTCGAAATTTCAGTAGTAAGCCTCGACGTGACTGACAATGCCTATTCTGTAGTACGAGGGGCGTTTGAAAAGTCCGTGCAAAGTAAAAACTAATTGCGCGTTTGGGGTAAACCTTTTCTATTTTCCGACATAGTCTCCTTTTAGACTCACACACTTCGTCCAACGCTGTTCTCATTTGTTGATACCTTCCGAAAAGTCTGGAAAATAACTATTAGTTGCTGCAATCGCCTCTTCGTCCGAATAAATTCTTTGTCCCACCAGCCATTTCTTCAAATTGGGGAACAAATAGTAGTCCGAGGGAGCCAAGTCTGGAGAATAGGGGGAATGTGAAACGAGTTGAAATCCTATTTCCATTAATTTTGTGAGCACAACTGCTGAGGTGTGTGTTGTTGCATTGTCGTCATGGAAAAGGACTTTTCTGAGGTCCAATCGCGGGCGATTTTCTAGCAGCTCGGTTTTCAATCAGTCCAATAACGATAAGTAATATGCACCTGTAATAGTTTTACCCTTTTCCAGATAGTCGATGAGAATTATTCCTTGCGAATCCCAAAAGACAGTCGCCGTAACCTTTTCGCCTGAAGGAATGGTCTTCACCTTTTTTGGTGCAGATTCTCGCTTGGTAACCCATTGTTTAGATTGTTCTTTGGTCTCAGAAGTATAATAATGTATCCATGTTTCATCCACAGTGACGAAACGATGCTTAAAGTCCTGCGGCTTCTTCCTGAACAGCTGCAAACCACTTCACACGATTCCGTTTTTGGTCAAGCGTGAGCAATTGCGGAACCCATCTTGCGGATAGCTTTCTCATGTCCAAATGTTTATGCAAAATATTATGTACTCGTTCATTCGAGATGCCCACAGCACTAGCAATCTCAAGCACCTTGACTCTTCTGTCATCCATCACCGTATCAAGGATTTTATCACTGATTTCTGGAGTCGTAACTTCCACATGGCGTCTAGAACATTCAGCATCACTTGTGCACATATGGCCACTCCGAAAATTTTGAAACCACGTATAAACTGTTCTAATCGAAGGTGCAGAGTTACTGTAATGTTTATCATGCTTCTTTTTAGTCTCCTGAGGCGTTTTGCCTTTCATAAAGTAATGTTTAATCACGACACGAAATTCTTTTTCGTCAATTTTTTGACAATCACTCGACTTCCTTGATTCACACGAATGCCAAACACAAAGAAATAGACCAATATGGCTGAAACTTGGTGTGAGTTCTTTCCAAAGATGCTACTAACTAAACATGACCTCGATACGCGCCAGTGGTGCCATCTGTCGGACTTTGCACGGACTTTTCAAACGCCCCTCGTATCTGCCATTGGAGTTTGTTGAGGATCTCCACAATTAGTTAGTTAGTTAGTTACGTGTTCCATTGATCAATAGCACGGAAAAAACATTATGATGTGGAATGTGTCAAATCCACAAGAAATGCGCACAGGAAACAAGTTCCTTTTTCCTTTTATTTTTGTTTGTATTATAGTGTTATACCTAAATATTTCTATTACCTATCCCATTCCCTTAAATGGCCAAAATGCATATATTATATCTCCAGATTTATTTACTCATATACAAGAGTTCATCTATGGTATAGAAGAGTTGTCAAGGAGGTATGATTTCAATTTTATTTTTGAAACTGTTACTGCTGTCTGTCAGACATTTTATTTCATCTGGTAATTTATCATAAAGTTTTATAGCAGCACATTCTACCTCTTTCTGTGCCAAAGATAGGTTAAGTAAAGGATAGTGTAGGTCTTTCTTTTTTCTGGTATTGTAATCATGAATGTCGCTGTTGATTTTTAACTGATCCATGTTGTTGAGAAAAAAATTCATTACTGAGTAAATGTACTATGAAGCAGTTGTAAGAATTCCTAACCTTTTAAACAGATAACTACAAGATGTGCGACTATGAGCCCCACGCATTATTCTAACTACTTTCTTTTGAGCAGTGAATAACTTTTGCCTAAATGTTGAGTTGTCGCCGGCCGCGGTGGTCTAGCGGTTCTAGGCGCTCAGTCCAGAGCCGCACGACTGCTACGGTCGCAGGTTCGAATACTGCCTGGGGCATGGATGTGTGTGATGTCCTTAGGTTAGTTAGGTTTAAGTAGTTCTAAGTTCTAGGGGACTGATGACCATAGATGTTAAGTCCCATAGTGCTCAGAGCCATTTGAACCATTTGTTGAGTTGTCCCAGAATATTATTCCGTATGACATCAGAGAGTGGAAGTATGCAAAGTATGTTAGCTTACTAATTTCTACATCCTCAAAATTGGCAATTATTCTGAATGCAAAAATTGCTGAACCTAGTCGCTCTAGGAGATCCAAAATATGAATTCTCCAATTTACATTCTCATCTATATGTACACCCAAAAACTTAGTATGCTCTACCCTGGCTACTGACTTCTTTTGATGTGTTATGTTTATTGAAGGAATTATACTTTTTGCAGCGGAAAATTGGATGTACTATGTTTTTTCAAAGTTCAGAGCAAGCCCATTCGCCGAAAAACAATTAATAACTTTTCCAAAGACCTTATTTCTATCATTTTCTATCGGACTTTATTTTTGTGGATTAATAATTATGCTTGTATCATCAGCAAACAGTGTCAGTTCAGAATCTTGTTTCACATAAGAAGGGAGGTCATTTACATATACCAAGAACAGGAGGGGACCCATGATCGAACCTTGCGGAATACCTAATGTAATTTCACCCCAGTTAGATGATATGGGTAACTCCTCTGAATCACTTGAAGCATATAAAGAGACTTTTGCTTCCTGTTCTGAAGATAAGACTAAAACCACTCATTTGCTGTTCCATTTACACCATAGAATTGTAATTTCTCTAACATAATGTCATGGTTCACACAATCAAATACTTTGGATAAGTCACAGAATATTCCTACTGGTGTAATTTTACTATTTAAAGACTCTATTACGTGGACAGTGAAATTGTATATTGCTGTCTCAGTGGAACAGCATTTCTGAAAACTGAACTGTGATTTACTAAGTATCCCATTACTGTTGAGGTGGCTAACGACTCTTGAGTACATTACTTTCTGAAAGATTTTTGAAAATTCTGTAAGCAAGAATACTGGCCAGTAATTATTGACATCTGTGGTTCCCCCTTTTTGTAGAGAGGTCTGACAATGGCATATTTTAACCTGTCTGGAAGAATATCCTGAGTCAATGATTCATTACACATGTGACTCAAAACATCAGTTGTAATTGCTCCACACTGCACACTGTTTTAATAACTTGTTAGAGATGTCATCTACTCTAACAGAACATTTACTTTTCAAAGATTTAATAATTTTCCTTATTTCACAAGAGGTTGTAGATGAAACTTAATCTGACTAAAATTTTTCAAAACTGACTCTTCCATGCACTCCCTGGCTTTTTCTTTTAAACTATTCTCACCAATTTTTTTCTCCTACACTTAATAAGTGATTGTTAAATACATTGGCTACCTGTGTACTGTTGATTAAGATGGTCTCATTCTCTTTGACAGTAATACTACTAATCCCAGTGGTTACTTTTCCTGTCTCCCTTCTAACAACATTCCATATTGATTTGATTTTATTGCTGGAGTTGTAAATTTCTTCTCTAACATACATATTCCTTGATTTCCTTACAACTTTTCTCAGGATGTTACAATAATTTTAATAGTGTAAAACTACTTCTGTATCTTTACTAGTTCTTGCTGTCTCATACAGTTTTCTTTTTTCTTTCTGAAGACACTTTAATACCTTTAGTAATCCAAGGTTTCTTTGAAAAGTTCGTGGTGTGACATTTACTAATTTTCTTTGGAAAACAATGTTCAAAAAGGGATATAAATTTGTCAAGAAATATGCTGCATTTATCATTAGCATTTGGCTCATTATATACATCTTCCCAGTTTACATTTCCTAAACTTTCTCTGAAGTGATCTATAGATACTGGGTTGAGCACCCTCACACTTTTACTTAATGGTTTCTGAAGTGTACACCCTGTTAGGTTTTGTAAGTTAGTCAGTTGTGCATCATGGTCAGATAATCCATTTGCCACAGGGAAAGCATGTGTTTGTTCTACATCCTCTTGCTGTACAAATACATTATCTATTAGAGTACTACTGTCCTGAGCTATACGTGTAGGGAAATTCTATGATGTTAACAACACTTCTAGTTCACTTTTCCTATCAGAATTAGTTAGAAAGTTAACGTTGAAATCACTGCAAATTAATAACTTCTTCTTTCTCTCTGACAGATGGCATAATAGGGAGTCAAACTTTTTTATGAATAGCTCCCAATCTGCTAGTGGAGACCTGCACACTGTTACTAATATCAACACAACATTATCCAGCTGAAGTTCACATGCACAAACCTCAAAGTGCTGATCAACACAAAATTTGCTTACTTCAACAGTTCTGTATTTATACCCTTGTTTTATGAAGATGGCAACTCCTCTTTTATTCATACTAGATCTACAAGTGTAAGATGCTAAATTATACCCATTTATACTGACATTTTCCATCCCCACAGTTACATGGTGCTCAGACAGACAAAGTATATCAGTCTCATTCTTATTTTTGAGATCATCTAAACACATTTTCAGCTCATCTACTTTATTTTTTATTCCCCTGATATTTTGGTGAAGTAAGTTGATACCACCCTTAGCTTTATCCCTATTTGCTGTGCATGAAGTTTCTTTTTTTCTATTTTCCTTGGTTGTTGTCTGTCTGGAATTTGGATTTAACCTAAAAAACCTGTCTGCCTGGTCGCAATAAACACAGGGTCACCCCTTGTGTCACTGTGGCCGGCCTTACAGTATCTGCTAATAGAGAACCTAACTTATCTTTCCCCTTCCTATTAAGGTGCAGGCCATGTGTAGTGTAACCCCACCTACCAACAGCCTCAACTGGAACAACACTCATGTGAGACTTTGCCGGTGTCTGGAGCATCCCGTTCAGCTCAGTGTTAACACGCCTTGCAGCAGTGTTTACCCAGGGCTGATCATGATGCTGAAAGACCTCCACAAACCCCACATTCGTGTGCCCAGTTTCTGCTCCTATTTTAACCACGTCACTCCTAATACTATATCTTGGATTCATAGCAAGGCTGTTTCCTGCTCCCCCAACTATAATTACCTGATCTTCCTTCTCAAATTCCTTGCATTGCTGACCTAAGTTTTCTGTCACCTGGCTAAGGCTAGCACTTGGTTTCACAAAACTTGCGACCTGGTATTCTGTCCCTAATTTCTCCTGAAGCTGTTGGCCCACACCCCTCCCATGACAGCTACTTATAAGCAGAATTTTTTTTCCCATTCTCGTTTGATCCTGACCTGACTTTTTTCTTTAAGCTAGTATTCTGCTTCAACCTACATTCAACTACATCTAAACGAGGCCCTTCCTCCTCTACTTCAGATAGCAAGCCAAAATGATTTGCTAAATGAATTTCAGAGGTTTTATCAATTGTTTCTCATTTTCGTTCTTTGCTTGCTACCTTTTCCCAGCGCCAAGAGTCATTTTCCTTCCTTAGCTTACATAATTCCAAATTCGCGATTTCTAATTCAGCCTTAAGGGTACAAATCTTTGCGTCCTGTTCCGCGATTTTTCTGTGCTTTCTACATAACCTACACTGCCATGGAAGAGTCTCATTATCTACCCTCTTTTCCTCTCCGCTGCACTCGCCCCAATGAAACCACAACCTACAGTCTATATAGAACATACCCTCTTCCAAATTTCTACGGCAACCACCACACTTGTCACACATGGTTTGATAGTAATACGTAACACAAAAACAGAAAATGACTTCAACAACACAATAGTTTCGTAACCTGTACTAATACGTAACTAAAAACTAATGTAAACAAATTTATAAACTTGCTTCAGAAACTTTTAATTAACCACACAAATTTTGGTTGAGAGACTCGAATTAATTTAACTTTGAAGCGCTAAGTCTAGTCAAAAACAAATATCTACGCTCGTACGAAATTTACGCCTAAGTATGTAAACAAACTCGCGACTGCCGGCCTTTACGAAATACTTCCTTTTCCTTGTAATTACGTTTAGAAAAGCGAAACCTTCAATAGATAGATTAGATACGAAGTAAATGCACTAGCCTAAAATGTAATATTAACTAAATTAGCTCTTATTTCAACATTAATCGCTTAACTTAGTGCGAGCTTCGTACACGCGCGTCCGCCTGGCTTCAGGGCTGCCAACCTACTCTCTCACCCAGTAAACGACTTCGTGACAAAATGTGCCGCTCTTCGTTAGACCTTCTCTATTTCTTCTATTAATCCTACATGATGAGGGTCGCAGACTGACGAACAGACTGGAATGAGTATTTTGTAAATTACTTCCTTCGTGGAGTAAAGACATTTCTGTAAGATCGTCCCAATGAATCTCTCACAAGGGGTCCTTACTGTCTTGGAAATTCAGTTCGGGATAAAAGTTCGCAGGTTAGTAGTTTATCTCAAGGGTGTCCATTAAAGCTCTAAACCGCACTAGCCGGAAGATTCGGAGAAAAAAAAGGCTCTAAATTTTTTGCACACCTCGTATACCCGTCAATTTTCACCGAGATGACAAAATTTATTGGATAGTGATGTGCATGTATACAAATGGCGGCAGTATCTCGTACACAAGCTATAAAACGGCAATTCATTGATGGAGCTCTCATTTCTAATCAGATGATTCATGTGAAAAGGTGCCCGACGTGATTATGGCAGCCCGACGGAAATTAACAGACTTTGAACGCGGAATGGTAGTTGGCGCCAGACGCATGGACATTCCATTTCGAAAATCGTTAGGGAATTCAAAATTCCGAGATCCATAGCGTTAAGGGTGTGCGGAGAATATCAAATTTCAGGCATTGCCTCTCACCACGAACAACACAATAGCTGACAGTCTTCACATAACGATAGAGAGCAGCGGCGTGTGCATTGAGTTGTCAGTGCTAACAGACAAGGACCACTGCGTAAAATATTTGCAGATATCAATGTGGGATGTACGACGGACATATCCGTTAAGATAGCGAAATTCGACGTTAATGGGCTACGGCAGCAGACGTCCGACGCCAGTGCTTTTGCTAGCTGCACATCGCCAGCAGGGCGTCGCTTGGGTTCGTGACCATATCGGTTGAACCATAGACGACTGTAAAACCGTAGCCTTGCCAGAGGATTCCCGATTTCAGTTGGTAAGAGCTGATGGTAGGTTTCGAATGTGGCGCAGACCCCACGAAGCCATGGACCCAAACTGTCAACAAGGCACTGTGCAAGCTGGTGGCTCCATAATTGTATCGTCAGTGTTTACATGGAAAGGACTAGGTCCTCTTGTTCAAATAAACCGACCATTGACTGGAAATTATTATGTTCACCTACTTGGAGATCGTTTGCAGCCATGCATGGACTTGATGTTCCCAAACAATGATGGAGTTTTTATGGATGACAATGTGCTATGTCATCGCACAACAATTGTTCTCGATTGGTCTGAAGAACATTCTGATCATTTCGAGCGAATGATTTGGCCACCCATCGAAAATTGATGGGCCATAATCGAGAGGTCAGCTGGTGCACAAAATCCTCCGCCGGCAACACTTTTGCAATTATGGATGGCTGTAGAGTCAGCATGGCTCAATATTTCTGCAGGGGATTTCCAACTACTTGTTTGAGTCCATGCCACGTCGAGTTGCTGCACTGCTCCGGACAAAAGATGGTCCTACACGATATTAGGAGCTATCCTATGACTTTTTTCATGTCAGTGTATATGCTCCGGCAGCAAAGCGAAATGGGTGGGTCTGTGGCTGGCTCGCATGTCTAGCGAGCGATCGAGGTTCCTTTCTATCTTCGGCTAACTTTTATTTTGTTTTTCTAATTGTTTTGAAAATGGTAACAATTTTTAATTAAAGTTAATGACCTAAAATATTATCAGTTAAATCACACAGAATTTTATTTTACTTATGAACTGATTGTTACATCTAATCTTTTTTTAACAGGTATGTTGGAAAACATACTCCATTAGCATTCATGAAAACGTCTCTGACACCAGATAGCCTAGAAGTGCACGAAGCACACCAGATCAGTTCATTGAAAATTGGCAAAGACAGTTGATGCGGCACTATTAAGTTTATACAGTCTTCTCGGAAATTTATTTCTCTATCGTTTCAAATCAGATGAGCACTTCTTTGTATACACTATTTTAGATTTGTTACCTGTCTATTAAAAACAGAAATCACAAGGTTCAACAAGAGGATTACATTTTGGAGGAATCATTTTAATTGTAAATGTCGGTCATTTTTCGTCATCCTGAAAGATTTCCTCATACAGTCCAGGCTTTTCTTGTCCACCTAACTCTCCAAGTCTCTGGGATAGCTAACAATGAACTGGCACGTTAGTTCGAATTTGTAGAGGAATAAGGGTAGATGCAGTATATAAAGGGTGTTACAAAAAGGTACGGCCAAACTTTCAGGAAACATTCCTCACACACAAATAAAGAAAAGATGTTATGTGGACATGTGTCCGGAAACGCTTAATTTCCATGTTAGGGCTCATTGTATGAAGAGTGCTATGGGAGAACCAGTTGTTTCCCTACCATGTACAGCGTGTGCAGGCACTATCACCAGCTGATTGGCCTCCACGGGTACACTTCTGCGAATGGTTCATCCAACAATGTGTCAATCCTCATTTCAGTGCAAATGTTATCTTTACGGATGAGGCTTCATTCCAACGTGATCAAATTGTAAATTTTCACAATCAATATGTGTGGGCTCACGAGAATCCGCACGCAATTGTGCAATCATGTCATCAACACAGATTTTCTGTGAACGTTTGTGCAGGCGTTGTTGGTGATGTCTTGATTGGGCCCCATGTTCTTCCACCTACGCTCAATGGAGCACGTTATCATGATTTCATACGGGATACTCTACCTATGCTGCTAGAACATGTGCCTTTACAAGTACGACACAACATGTGGTTCATGCACGATGGAGCTCCTGCACATTTCAGTCGAAGTGTTCGTACGCTTCTCAACAACAGATTCGGTGACCGATGGATCGGTAGAGGCGGATCAATTCCATGGCCTCCACGCTCTCCTGACCTCAACCCTCTTGACTTTCATTTATGGAGGCATTTGAAAGCTCTTGTCTACGCAACCGCGGTACCAAATGTAGAGACTCTTCGTGCTCGTATTGTGGACGGCTGTGACACAATACGTCATGTTCCAGGGCTGCATCAGCGCATCAGGGATTCCATGCGATGGAGGGTGGATGCATGTATCCTCGCTAACGGAGGACATTTTGAACATTTCCTGTAACAAAGTGTTTGAAGTCATGCTGGTACGTTCTGTTGCTGTGTGTTTCCATTCCATGATTAATGTGATTTGAAGAGAAGTAATAAAATGGACTCTAACATGGAAAGTAAGCGTTTCCGGACACATGTCCACATAACATATTTTCTTTCTTTGTGTGTGAGGAATGTTTCCTGAAAGTTTGGCCTTACCTTTTTGTAACACCCTGTATGTATGGAACGTTGGTCGTTAGTCTCGTTTGAGCCTTGTCACTTCCTGACCATCTGTCTCTTTTTTATGTACAATGGCTATACCGTACACCACTGTTCCAAGTAGAAACCGGTTCTTCAAAATTATAACGAATATTTTTAACCTCTCCACAGTTTATAATATCATTAAATTAGTAATAGCATTTTAATGACAATAGTAACAGTCACTTCATCAATAAAATAAAATTCTAATGATTAATCGATTATATTTTAAGTCATTAATTTCATATCAAAGTTGTTATAATTTTTAAAACAAACAAAAATTACCCGAAGTTCGGACCGCATCTGGATCGCCCGCGTGACAAACAAGTAGACTAGAAGTGCAGACAGTTCTCTGTGCTGCCAAAGCGTATAAACTGGCCGGCATATGAGCTGCGTGTAAGACTTTTGAGCACTTTTTCTCGGAATCTTCTGGATAACTCACTATACAACATTTATGGGTGGATAGACTTGGGTACGCAACTGACTTGCGAAGTCCCCTTGCCAGTCTGACATACGCTTTTCCTACCGTTTGAGGTCATTCCGCTTTAAGTCGTTCTGGATGGTTACCCCTCGATATTTTACGGTAGTTACTCATTCCTTGTAATTTGTCACCAGTAGGATCAGTGATCACTATTGGATATACACTGAAGAGCCAAAGAAACTGGTACACATGCCTAATATAGCGTAGGGCCCCCGCGAGCACGCAGAAGTGCCGCAACACGACGTGTCATCGAATAGTCTAATGTCTGAAGTAGTGCTGGAGGGAACTGACACCATGAGTCCTGCACGGCTGTCCGTAAATCCGTAGGAGAACGATGGGGTTAAGATCTCTTCTGAACAGAACGTTGCAAGGCATCGCAGATATGCTCAATAATGTTCCTGTCTGGGGAGTTTGGGGGCCAGCGGAAGTTTTTAAACTCAGAACTCCTGGAACCACTCTGTAGAAATTCTGGACGTGTGGAGTGTTGCATTGTCCTGCTAGAATTGCCCAAGTCCGGCGGAATGCAAAATGGACATGAGTGGATGCAGGTGATCAGACACGACGCTTACGAACGTGTCACCTACCAGAATCGTATCTAGGCGTTTCAGGGGTCCCATATCACTCCAACAGAATACTCCCCTCACCATTACAGTGGCTCCACCAGTTTGAACAGTCTCCTACTGACAAGCAGGGTCCATGGATTCATGAGGTTGTCTCCACACCCGTACACGTCTGTCCGCTCGATATAATTTGAAACGAGACTCGTCCGACAAGGCAACATGTTTCTAGTCATCAACAGTCCAGCATCGGTGATGACGGGCCCAGGCGAGGCGTAAAACTTTGCGTCGTGTAGTCATCAAGGGTTCACGAGTGTGCCTTCGGTTCCGAAAGCCCATATCAATGATCTTCGTTGAATGGTTCGCACGCTAACACTTGTTGACGGCCCAGCATTGAAATCTGCAACAATTAGCGGAAGGGTTGCACTTCTGTCACGCTGAGCGATTCTCGTCATTCGTCGTTGGTCCCGTTCTTGCAGGATATTTTTCCGATTGCAGCGATGACGGTGATTTTATGTTTTACCGGATTCCTGATATTCACGGGACAGTCGTGTAATGAAACTTCCTGGCTGATTAAAACTGTGTGCCCGACCGAGACTCGAACTCGAGACCTTTGCCTTTCGCGGGCAAGTGCTCTACCAACTGAGCTACCCAAGGACGACTCACGCCCCGTCCTCACAGCTTTACTTCTGTCAGTATCTCGTCTCCTACCTTCCAAACCTGCAAACCTTGCAGAACTAGCACTCCTGAAAGAAAGGATATTGCGGAGACATGGCTTAGCCACAGCCTCGGGGATGTTTCCAGAATGAGATTTCCACTCTGCAGCGGAGTGTGCGCTGATATGAAACTTCCTGGAAGATGAAAACTGTGTGCCGGACCGAGACTCGAACTCGGTTCAAATGGCTCTGAGCACTATGGGACTCAACATCTGAGGTCATCAGGCCCCTAGCACTTAGAACTACTTAAACCTAACTAACCTAAGGACATCACACACATCCATGCCCGAGGCAGGATTCGAACCTGCGACCGTAGCGGTCGCGCGGTTCCAAACTGTAGCGCCTAGAACCGCTCGGCCACACCGGCCGGCTCGAACTCGTGACCTTTGCCTTTCGCAGGCAAGTGCTCTACCAACTGAGCTACCCGAGTACGACTCACGCCCCGTCCTCACAGCTTTACTTCTGCCAGTACCTCGTCTCCTACCTTCCAAACTTTACAGAAGCTCTCCTGCGTGTAATGGTCATACGGGAAAATCCCCACTTCATCGTTACCTCGGAGATGCTGTGTCCCATCGCTCGTCTACCGCCTATAACACCACGTTCAGACTCACTTAAATCGTGATAACCTGCCATTTTAGCAGCAGGAACCGATCAAACAACTGCGGTAGACATTTGTCATATGGAGGCGTTGCCAACCGCAGCGCCGTATTCTGCCTGTTTGCATACCTCTTTATTTGAATGACTATAGCAGTTTCTTTGGCGCTTCAGTGTATTTGGCAATATGCTAAGGCGAAGAACTGCATCAAACCAGACTTAAGATTGATTTGAGTAACAAGAGAGACAGATGTGAAAGCAGGACGTGTGTGCGCATCCCGCACCAGATTGGGCCAGCTCGCTCGGTATATTGTGCAAACGCGTTCCAGAGACCTCAGTCCAGTCGTAGGTGAGGTCGTCAACTGCAGCTATAAATCGACTACAAATGAGCGAACCTACGCCGCGGCCTAGGGAAGCATCCAGGTGACCGTGCCGCTGCTACCGGAAGCGCTACGACGGTCTGCTTTTCTGCTAAAGTGATGAAACTGGCGGAGCGGTCCTAACGGCTCGCAAGATGGATCCGGCGTTCCTCCGACGCCGTTTCGGGGCCGCGTTGCCCAACGCTCGCACGACGCGGCGCCACCCAGCCGTTGTGGCCGCCAGTCCGCTGGCCACGCTGCGGAGGTCAGCGCGCGCACGTCTTTCCGGTTCGACTATCCCGGCTACTCCCGGCCCACTACGGTCTTGGGAGACGATGCTATCGGGACATGCCTTACGGCAATCGAGGCACTCCACGAATAACGGCGCGGTGAGGACTTCATCGCTGAAAATCGTGGCGTCAGCTCGGACCCGTGGCTCCCTGAGTGCAGCTCGCGCAAAATAACGTGGCACCTGTGCGGACCCATTCTCGCCCTGAGCACTGGGCAATTCCAACCCGTTGTTACTTAGGCGCAGCCACCTCAGTTGACTGCCGCCTGCCGAACGACGTACTTCGAGCGTTCTCCTCCAGGGCAGTGTTAAAAAATGGTTCAAATGGCTCTGAGCAAAATGGTTCAAATGGCTCTGAGCACTATGGGACTTAACTATGGTTCAAATGGCTCTGAGCACTATGCGACTTAACTTCTGAGGTCATCAGTCGCCTAGAACTTAGAACTACTTAAACCTAACTAACCTAAGAACATCACACACATCCATGCCCGAGGCAGGATTCGAACTTGCGACCTCAGCGGTCGTGCGGTTCCAGACTGAAGCGCCTAGAACCGCTCGGCCGGCCAGGGCAGTGTAATAGGTCCGCCGCTTTTTACGATTTACATAAACGATCTAGTTGATGGTATTGCCAGCGGCATTTAACTGTTTGCCGATGATGCTGAATTCTACAGGAATGTAGTATCACATGAAAGTTGCGAACAAATCAGTGAGGATTTGCAGAAAATACACTACTGGCTATTAAAATTGCTACACCACGAAGCTGACGTGCTACAGACGCGATATTTAACCAACAGGAAGAAGATACTGTGATATGCAAATGATTAGCTTTTCAGAGCATTCACACAAGGTTGGCGCCAGTGGCGACACCTACAACGTGCTGATATGAGGAAAGTTTCCAACCGATTTTTCATACACAAACGGCAGTTGACCGGCGTTGCCTGGTTAAACGTTGTTGTGATGCCTCGTGTAAGGAGGAGAAATGCGTACCATCACGTTTCCGACTTTGATAAAGGTCGAATTGCGGCCTTTCGCGATTGCGGTTTATCGTATCGCGACATTGCTGCTCGCGTTGGTCGAGATCCAAGTACTATTAGCAGAATATGGAATCGGTGGGTTCAGGAGGGTAATACGGAACGCCGTGCTGGATCCCAAAGGCCTCGTATCACTAGCAGTCGAGTTGACAGGCATCTTATCCGCATGGCTGTAACGGATCGTGCAGCCACGTCTCGATCCCAGAGTCAACAGATGGGGACGTTTGCAAGACCACAACCATCTGCACCAACAGTTCGACGACGTTTGCAGCATCATGGACTATCAGCTCGGAGACCATGGCTGCGGTTACCCTTGACGCTGCATTACAGACATGAGCGCCTGTGATGGTGTACTAAACGACGAACCTGGCTGAACGAATGGCAAAACGTCATTTTTTCGGATGAATCCAGGTTCTGTTTACAGCAACATGATGGTCACATCCGTGTTTGGCGACATCGCGGTGAACGCACATTGGAAGCGTGTATACGTCATCGCCATACTGGCGTATCACCCGGCGTGATGGTACGGGCTGCGATTGGTTACACGTCTCGGTCACCTCTTGTTCGCATTTACGGCACTTTGAACAGTGGACATTACATTACAGATGTTTTATGACCCGTGGCTCTACCCTTCATTCGATCCCTGCGAAACCCTACATTTCAGCAGGATAATGCACGACCACATGTTGCAGGTCCTGTACGGGCCTTTCTGGATACAGAAAATGTTCGACTGCTGTCCTGGCCAGCACACTCTCCAGATCTCTCGCCAATTGAAAACGTCTGGTAAATGGTGGCCGAGGAACTGGCTCGTCACAATACGCTAGTCACTACTCTTGATGAATTGTGGTATCGCGTTGAAGCTGCATGGGCAGCTGTATCTGTACACGCCATCCAAGCTCTGTTTGACTCATTGCCCAGGCGTATCAAGGCTGTTATTACGGCTAGAGGTGGTTGTTCTGGGTACTGATTTGTCAGGATCTATGCACCCAAATTGCTTGGAAATGTAATCACATGTCA